>NC_092425.1:16508972-16659930 GCF_036169615.1 Heliangelus exortis | reverse complement strand
CTGGGAGGGACAGCAGCACGAGCAGCTGCCCCAGGCAGGGTTAGTGGAAGCAGCAGCGGACTCCCAGTGCCCCATCTGCCTGGGAGACATCAAGAAGACCGCCTATGAGGCCTACTGCATGCACTGCTTCTGCTTCGCTTCTGCCCACTCTGCAGGCAGCCCCTGGAGCGGCTGCCACACTCAGTGCTAGGGGGAGGCAGGCACAAGGAGTACGAACCGGGCATCCCCACCCAGCTGCACAGGTCCTGTGGTGCTGGAGGGTCCTGGAGCTGTCCCCTACCCCCCTCTGCATGGTCGGTCCCCTCAGGCCCATTTCTGCCAGAAGAGGGGTGGTGGTCGGTGCGTAGGCTGTAGCGCCGCTGCAGGGATGGGCTGCGGGCCCACTCTGTAAATGGGACCAGATAAGGTGGCCTGAGGACTATCTGTAGGAGATAGAGGAAGGAGACTGAATTTTGGATCTCTAATGGAAACTGAACATAGACAAAAGCTGAAAAGAAGCACTTCTTTGATTATAAGAATAGAAAGGAAGCTAGCAGAGCATACAATACTAGTCTAGATAAAAGAGGAGGGACTGAAAGATTATAGGATTTCAGAGAAAGGCTTAGGTTATGAAGCTTGAGAAATATTCCCAACATTGTACTGCTATGCATATGTACACTAGTAAAAAATGGAGGAAAATGAAGTCTGTTTAAAGGAATATTGAAAAATCATAAAGGAATATAGCTTTTACAATTATTCAAATAAATTACTTTTCATACAGCAAAAAGAACCAAAACACACATCTTTACATCATTCTTCCTCCTCCTAAGTCAAGATCAACGTGAAATGCACCAGCATATTGTACATCAGAACCCTGACAACATATGGCATTTCATTAGCAGTATTTAGCATGTATAATCCTGTAACTCATTAACAGAATTATTGCAAACTTCATTATGCCATACTGGAACTGTGATTCTGTATTTCCTTCCAGGCCAGTGTTGGAAGAGAAAGGACATTCCCTTGAGTTTTTTCTTGCAGATCTGTGGATCTTGATTTTTTAAAATTTTTGTTCAAATTGGGATCTTCCACAAAAGCTGTCATATTCTGGACACCACATACAAGCCCTTTAATTAAGGTATTCTCCCAGAAGACAGAGGATGTGGATTTGGACCCCTCTCTGGAAAAGCAGGTATTAAATTTGTCTTCCCCATAATCTGGGCAAATGTGCTAACTGCCAAGTTATTGTGGGAGACTAAGACCGCCTTTGGGAACGGATGAGATGAGAGAAAAATTTATGAAAGAAATCATCCAAGGAAGAAATCCAACTTGTGAATCCTAAGTGAAGAGTGTGTATTGACTTTAATAAGATACACAAATCTTGGGGAAGAGAAGAATGAAAGATTTATCAGTACAGTCTGTGTTTTTCATCTCCCTGTAAATGAGGCAGCACTTTAAATGATTCAGTTCAGTACACGAAGGTAAAAGCCCTTTTCAGTCCATCACAAGGCACCCATGTTTTTTGTTGTATTTTAAATTGCAGTGTGGCATCAATGAAATAGTTGAATTAAACAAAACAGAAAGTGGATTCTGTATAATTTTTTAAACTGATTCTTCAGAGTTTCAACAAGTACTGTGATTTCAGGTAATCTATTAGATCTAGGAAGTCTTTCTTACCACTTTTTACTCAAAAATATTGGACCAGAAAAGAGAATGGAAACACAGAATGAAAAGAAAATTAAACAGTCTGCTAAGTACTGGGAGCCAGCATCATGGTTTTCATCTGAAAAAATATATTGCTTCACCTTTGTCATAGAGCTTTTACCTTCAGTTCACTGTCCTTTCAGTTCACTGATATCTTGATAAGGAGGACCTATAGCAGGAGCTAAAAATAAAGTATTTTTTTATTTGAATAATCTGAACTTTTGGCAAACTCATGAGGGAAGGGGAGTATATTGCATTCAGAAGACATTTGATGGAAGGAATGCCAAGTTTAAAATCTCTTATATTAGCCAGTAGCAAATTAGTATATTATGTACTGAACCCAATGATTACTGTCTTGGACTGTCAGAGAAATAAAAAATGTAATGTCTGTTGCTTTTAGCTAAAGATACTCTAAAAAACATCACTTTTACTGAAAGGATAAAATAAAGTACAGAAACGTATATAAATATCTAGTAATGACAAAATCTTAACAGGCTTTGCTAAGCATTGCAATGCTTGTGAAACTTTGCAAATCAGTTGATTCAGATATCAGAATAAAACTATTCTTTTTTAAAAATAAAATTTTTCAACTTTGGGTGGAAGTCAAAGGGACAGAACAGACATATGAAATGAAAGCCTAGTAAATTCAAGTCGCTATGAAATTATGTCCTCATTTGACATCAAATACTTTCTCCATTCTTCTTAAAACTTTATCATTAACATCTTTGGTATTACAGAAGTTATTAAAACTTTTCCAGTAGAAGGATATGTAGAAGTAAATTAAAACCAGTTTTGTTTTGCTGCGAAGCTAATTTACTTTATTTTTCCAAACTTCACCCCTTAAAACTGTTCTGCAAGAACAAGATACCAGAAGATGTTTTCATATTGCTCCTTGTCTTTTTAACAGTCAAGTTATTCATTCTGCATTGAATTACAACTAACTTGCAGTTATTATTATTTTTTTGTTATTTTTTTTTCATGGTGAGATCCTAAGAAAAGGAAAAAAAGAAAATGTTAAAATACTAAATGAATATGTCAGAAACAGTTATGTAATACACCAGATGTTCTGGGGCAACTATGGAAGAGCATTCACATGCATTTGGAACAGAGTTTTGGAACAGAGTTCAAATACAAGCCAATCTCTTCCCAGAACCCATGTTTGCCTGGCAGAAGCAGCAGCATTATATATGAAAGATGAGCTGGATCAGCAGCCATCACATTAACAGAATTAATGGTCCAGACTCATATGGAAGCAGTCCAAGTTCAAATTTCATTAAGCCTCAAAGTCAGGTGATAGAAAGACACACCACAGGAAATACAGTGGTACTGTTTGTATATCAATGTGTTACTCATCATTATCAAAGGATTCAGAACATACCTCTTGGAAAATGTCTCCAATTGCCACAGCTATAACAGAAATTTGAAGATGTTAAAAATTACCCCACCTTCCAGACCTGATCTTGAGGGATTTATTAAATTTTTGTCTGGAGAAGAAATCTGTCATAGGCTCTCTTACTGAGAAGGCACAGGCAGGAAAGATGGCACATTCTAAGAATTTGGGTGTAGAGATACAAATACAAATCTCAACAATAAAAGTCCAAACAAGATACTTTCAACCAGATTTGGTTTATGTACAGATCTTTATATTCCTCAAAAAAAGGATAATTGAACTTGTAAGTTAACTGGCATGCTGCCACTGAAGAGCACCACAGGAGAACAAGTTGAAGGAAAAATATGTCTTTCCCCAGATAAATATTGTTTTCTTCCTGTCATAACCACAAAAAAAGAACAAAGGTCACTTCTAGTTTGACATTGACTGAAATATTTGCATTTCTTTATGGGGAGTAAAAGTCCTACTTATTCCCCTTTTTTGCTCTCTTTCTATTCCTCAATATCCCCCTTTAAACTTCTTGCCCCTGACTGTAGGTTGCCTTCAAATTCTTCGTATTTGGCAATTCCTTGGGGAAAAAAATGTGAGGAAAATCTACACGAGGGTAAAAAGAATGACATTCAATGGGCACCTAACAAATCAACTTAAATTCCCCACCTCAGGCTGCAAAGCTGTCCTGGTTTGAGCCAGGACAGAACTAATTTTCTTTCTAGTAATTTTCCTTTTCAGTTAAGTGTCTTCTAAGTAACTGCACTTGCTGAAATTAGCAGCATGTTTTTCAGTGCCTGCTTCTAGGGCCGATAATGCTCAGCATTTATAGTTACTGCTAGACAACAGTGTACAGAACCAAAGCCACAGAGAACTATTTCTTGTGACCTGGAAAGAAGAGGGCAGAAAAGGGGTCACACTTGTGTTCCTCCTGTTGGTACGAGTGGACTGGACTGATAACCCAAAACTGACCAAAGTATTCCATCCCACATACCTTGTTCTTAGTACAAATCTGAGGGATCACGAGGGCCAAGCTGTCTTTGTCCATGGCTGGAAGGACCTTGTCCATTCTTCTGCTTTTTATCCCAATCCATGCATTCCTGAATCCATGTGTTCCTGCATCCAGTTGCCATTTGCTGCTGAGTCCTGGAGTCTAGTCCAAGACCTTCCCTACAGCCTCAGTGGTGATGTGAGGGTCACTGGGGAGATGGCGATATTGGGTTTGTATAAATTTATATGCATTTTGGTTTTTTTCCATCATTATTGTCTTCATTAAAGTCCACCCATCTTTACATATACACACACACAAACTAAAATATAACATTTCACAACTGCTGAGTTGATTGGTGCATTAATAATACTGTGATCTTTATATTTCTTTTGTTGCCAGATATTTTTCTAAACTGTCTAAGTTAAATCCATGACATGAAAAAAATTAAGATGCCAATCAAGGCAGTAGGAAGCCGACATGACTTAACACTATATTCACAGCACAGGCATGCTCATTATCCTATCTTCTTTGACTGATTTTGATACCACTTTATAGTCTGCTACTGATACCCCAGCTTTCATAAACACCTCCATACCTTTACACCATGTTGGGCATAATATTGCTAGACTGTTATGATCATAAAAGCTGTTAACTTATTTTTTTATTCTTATTATATCAGGATGAGAGTGGAACTCATATGTAAGCCAGGCTTACGGTTCACTTCCTCTTAAAAGGAAAAAAGAGAAGCTATAAGCTACCTTAAAAAGAAAGCCAATGCAATAAAACTTCATGTTTTATATTGTTCAGTTTCAATTCATTATTCCAGTTTTGCTAGATCAGAATTAGAGAACCTTCTCTTTTTAAGGGCCAAACTTTGAAAACAAGATTCATACCTTTCTATAATATGTTCATGAACAATGGTGCCTCTTTAGCTTCCTTGAATATTTCTTACTCTGCTCCTACATTAGTCTTACTACTTTTGCACTTCATGCCCCTTCCTGTAGATTTTAAGTACATTTAAAGAATTTTCTAATGTCTTATATAGAAATCTGAAGAAACACTGATGTAAGTTTTAATGCCATCTACCTTGTTAGAATAAGAAATGCATTAAACAATAACGCATCAGTAGAAAAAGGACAGAAAAAAATATAGAAAAATTCATGCAAAGAGTTCCCAGGAGAGAATGGGGTTCTGAAATAGGAAGTGGCCTTTCTATAAGAGGAAGTCACAAATTCCATCATTGCCTTAGTTTCTAACACTTGTACATCTTCCAAGTTTGTCTCAAGGACTTTCTGTGCTAGTAGTAAAGAAATTATCCTGCATCAAAACATTATAAGCTAGGAACAAATACTCAAATATTTGCTTACTGACTTGTTGCAATTTCAGTATCTGCTGGGTTTGTTACTCAGTCCACATTTCCAGTATTGCTCATAATGCATTGATCAAGGCACTAAATTGTGCAACAGTTCACACACAAACTAATTTTGTATTTAAATACAGAAAGAAACAGAAAGAAATCTTCCAGACAGCTGAATAATACCTTGTCCATTTCAAATACTTATTTTGATGATTGTTTTCATTTTTATAGCCACTTAATTTCTCATACATCTACTCCAAAAAGTCAAACTAACCTTAATATTTTGTAACAATTGGAAACTTAAGTACAAACCAAATACAAATACCAGACACATTAATAAACTCACCTAACGGGGAAGTGACTCCAGAAACAAGCAGCAGTGTCTCCTGAGCCAGAGTTTTAACATTTCTTAGGATTTAAAATAACCTTTTCCCTGTATAAAAATGAAGCTCACATTTACTATTACTGCTAATACAACTGAAAACAATATTGACCCCATCTAATATATACTCATTTTGGAGTTCTCAAAAAAATGGTTATGTGTGGAGACCTCATATCAGAGTGCCAATAAAGAATATACAAATTAATAGATATATGAAAAATTAAGCAAGTTATAATATCTCAACTTTTCTTTCTCTTATGAAACTCTTTTTTGGTCATAAAGCACATGTTTGTGAATTAATATGACATCTGAAGCTGTCAGAGCTTTGACCCTCTTTTCTAGGTTTTTGCCCTCTAAATAAAAGATTGATTTAACTATTGTAATTTTTGGATCTGTTTCTGTGCATGTGAAAGGTCTGCTTCTTTGTCTGGAAAAATATATCCTCTGAATCTCAGGCAAAAATGATTTGATTTCAAAGCAGCAATGAAGCTGAATAGGCAGCAGTGTCACTATGTACGAGCAATGCCCTTTTTTATGAGGAAGAAGTGTAATAGAAAAGTTGAGCCACCATAAAAATAAGATATGAGTTAAAGAGTACCACCTATTTTTTGTTATGTTAAGGTCTGTGATTTTATGCACTGCTTACTCATTACTCCTAGTGTGTTTTTAAGTACATCAGACTAACTCAATCAGAAATTGTTCCAGGTTACTGATGAGACATCCATAAAAATTCATTAAGAAAAAAATTGGTATATCTATGAGTAACATTGTCAAGATAGTTAGGATAATTAGATGTTAAAAATACAAAGAGAACTGTTGATGTGAAATGTGTAGTACTAGTCCATATCTCTTCACTCTCAAGAAAATTTTAGTAGTCAGCTACCGACTCATAAAATGTGTTTCTCCACTATTTACTCCCATGCTTCCTAAAATATGCATGACCAGCAAAGGCTGACAGTTTATTATTAACAATATTCCAAATCTTAAAATTAAGCCAGAGGATTTTATTCAGACAAAGGCTTATATCAAGATATTGTCAGGTTCATCAGATGTTGAAATGTGAGGGATCAAGGAGGAGAATGTGAACCACATATTAAACTCTTTAAAAAACCCACACCCTCAGAAAATCAAAAATTGGTATTTCATAAAACCTTATGCACTTTTTCTCATGAGTAAGGAGTGAATGCCTGACAGGTACATGCCACATACCATATATTTACAGCTTTTCTCCAGTCTGACACATCCAGTAAGTAAACAGTAATTCTAGGCCAAATCTTTAGAGATTTTAAGGAACTCATAATAAGCCCAAGATCCATTAACAGCAGTAGGTAATATAAAGTCTCAGCACATCCATAAAACACTGAATGAAAGCCAGTACTCCAGTTGAACATTTTATTGCTGTGTGTTATTTTGTAGTTTAGCATTTCCTTGGTTATCTTGGACTTTTTGCTGATTATTTTATGTATCTTTCTATTTTTATTTTACCTCTTCAAGCAAAGAGTTTTATCTTCATCTCTTCATCATTAAGAAAACCAGACCATATCCGTAGAAAAGTTGGTGGAAAACAATAATATATCATAAGAAAGGATGCTAACAAGCATCCAATCAACCAATCAACTCTACCGTCTTTATATACAAGTTCTCAACTCTATAACTTTGCAGGATTTTCTATTACAGATACTTGAGAAGAACAGTCCTAAAAAGGAGAACCTCAGCAAATAAATAAAGAACGTATTAGTCACATACTGGGTTAAAGACTGGTTATGGGGTTAATGACTTAGTTAATGACTTGTGTGACCATCTGATAGCTTTTGCAAAGCCCTTTCCAAACTTAGGACCGACCCTCTGGGAAACACCATTCTACCTATCATTTTAATTGTAGGAAATATGTCAATTTTGAAATGTTTATATAATTTTATTTGCACTTCTGTAATAACTCTGTTTTATTGATAGATCTTCAAACAGGAACTACCTTTAAGCATTTGACAAAATCCTGTTCACACAGGCATTTTGCAGAAAATGTCATGCATTAAGATCAGTCCTTTTTAAAAAGTCTAATTAAAGACATCAGAAAGAAATGACCCGAGGGTAGGAAGAGCAGTTAATGGATGTTTCTTGTCAGAAGTTGTGAAATGTGTTTTACAAAAAGGATTAAACATATCCATTGAGTTCATCATGTCATACATTTATTATTTGCCATTTCAGTGTATAAAGAGGAGAAATATTTCCCCACTTCTCATAGTTATGAAGCGGCCCTGAACACTGTGTGTTTCACAGCTTTTGAAGTTATCAAGACAATTCTGGATAAATATAATTTCATTTAAAGATAAAGCAGAAAGGAAAATACTGCAAAATGAAAAAAACCTAAAATGATAATAATTCAAATATTTAAGTAATTATCTGAGTCTCATGAGGAAAGTACATGTTTAATTTTACGTATGATGTACAGACTAAGTTTATTACTGGGTATCTATTAATCTTTGTGTAAGATTTGTTAATATTTTTGCAATGTCCAGTGGACAATGATAAATTGTTCCAATTAAGATTGGGCTAAATTAATCTTTTACCTTCATTTTATGTCTGTTCTTTCTCACTTGTTTTGGATGATAAGCTTTTAAACTTGGGGTGATGACAGCAAATAGGTAAAGTCCCAGCACAGCTAGACATCCTGTACAATTAAATATTGCTTTTAATGTAATTTGAAGTGTGCAAATTCACTATGTTTGATTTCTGTTACCTGATCCTTATGGATTCAGCCTCTTCAGCTGGATGATCCGTTCCAAAAGTTATCTGCAGGCATAGCAGAAACTCCTGAAACTTCAGGACACTGATTTTTAACTGCTCTCTTGGAATCACCAGCATCCAAGGAATAGAAATCAACAGTCTAACTCAGGGAGACCTGATCATCCACAATGCCTGTGGTGTTAAACCTGAATATATTTCCGGTCTCTTCCATGCTGTTCACAGTTTTGTCCCCTCCTAGAGTTAAAATCAACATTGAGGCTTTGCAGCCAGTAGCAATTGTAATTTCAGTCTATGGATGATTAAAGAGCAGAGTTACCTGCCCAAAGACCTGAAAGTAAATCTTTTAGTCAGCACCATGTGAAAAGTGCCTTTTCTTACAGTTTTCAGATTCTGCTGGTTCTCCTCTCTAGCATATACATACTACAATCTGAAGTATGCATCCACCTTCAAAGTGGATGAAACTGTCACTGAAACTTCACAGGCTGTCCTAGAATTTCACAAAAGTCTGCTTACATTTTGATTGGTTTTGATGGACTACAGAAAGCCATTAATCATTTATCACCCATGATTTGTTTATCAATTCCTGCTAACAAATTGACAAGTATAAGAGTTAGGGCCTGGGTTTTTTTCAAGCCTGCATTGTACCATTTCTTTAGTTAAAATCCCTGTTTCTTATTTGCATGCAGGCTTTGAAAAAAACCTGCAATGAAGACAAGCCTGGTTTTGTTTTGTCTGTTGTCCTAACAACTCTAAAAGCTCCCTGGTTTTGAAAAAAATGGCACTGGTAGGTCATCTCCTTACAGAGTTCTCAAGACAGCTTCCTTTACCTGCAAATAAAAATTTAAAAGACCTCTGCCCATTTCCTTATTTTCTGTCTCTTTTTTCTTACAATTAATTTTTGTGTTGCACCTTCTTAATAATTCCAGGCAGTAGATACTTATCAGCAAAGAATAACTATACATCACTGGGAATTACAAACAAGTATTCCTACAAAATGTTACAGTTGAAAAACAGTCCAAGGTAAGAATAATACATTACATATTCAGAACACATAATTTGTGGTCCATTTTCTTTGCAATATGCTCTGTTTTGTTCAACTCTGACTAGCCGATAAGCAATACTCTAAAGCAAGGAATAATTTTACAGCCAATATAGTATTAAACTTAAAATAAAACTTAAAAAAACCCCAGTCAAGCTAACTGGTCTTGCTTGAGGTCCATTACCACCAAATACTTCCTGTCATGATGGCTCGAAACAGAACACTCCAAGGCTCTCCCCAGTGAACTCTTCACTGAACTTTCAATGCATATGGGGTCAAAATCCTGCACACTTATTGATGATGTTATGAGGTGTATATTACACATCTATAGACCAATTAAATCAATAAATGAGTTTTACACAAGGTTGACAATATAAATCCAGAAAAAGCAAGCTTTGGCATAAAATGACATGAAGAAGTGGGTTTTTTTTCCAGATTCGTACATGATTCAGATACTGTTCATATTGCCCACCAAAAATTTTTTACAGAGCATATAACTAAACTCATGTTCAAAAGTAAAGTTCAATATGCACATCAGTGTCAGCAGACAGCCCAGAACCAACTGGTATTGATGGGCAAAATTCACAAGTGATTCCACATTTTTAGTCTTTTGAAGACAGAATATAAAAAATTAATAATATTATGCTAAACAATACATATTCCAGAGTAAGGCTTAGCGATTTTATAGTTTGTTTTCTGTGTTTATGTTTGTGTATATGTACACATATTTGCTGCTATTTTTATTTTTGTTCATATAGGAAACAGTATCCTGAGACCTTATTAGTAATGTGTTAAGGGCTTTTGCTTTCCTAAATGTCATGATTTGATATTTAATAAATGCCAAGAAATCTCACTAGATGTCAGTTCTGCTGTTGGCTGACTTTGCACTGGCCCTTTAACACATAACCTTTACTCTGTGGTAACTCTACCCTTATCTAACCAACATGTCATCTATTTTTGATAAATTAAGAGAATAGTTGTAAAATGTCAGAAACAGGTGACATGTTTAGACCAGTGCAGTACTAAACAATGGGTCACTACTTTACTAAAAAATTGTCTACTGACAGAGAAAGCTTAAACTCACTAAATCAGTGACTACTTAATGACAAGTTATTCTAAGACAGAGTTCTTATAAAATTTTAGGTTAACTCCTCAGTTATATGTGACAGAAATCTAAATAAAATTCGTGCACCAAACACTGCGTTGAAGTACGGGGCCTAAAGAATTGAACTTTGTTCATTGTTAGTCTTACTATTTGAAAAAAAAAGCAGTAAGACCTCTCAGGTATGAGATAAATGAAAGAAATTCCAGACAACAAAAAACAACTGAGTGTCAATACAGGCAGCTTTATAAGAATGTCCAGTTCCAGTGAGTAGAATTTAATTTCCATTTCATTTTCATTAACTGGAAGATTTGGTCTTGCATATAATACTTAAGTACCAGAGACTGGCCAGATTACTCTTGAAAAGATAATTAGTATTTACACTTTGGAAGAACCTCTTCCTGATACTCAGCAAGCAGATCATACCAGCAAAAGTCTGAGAAATGGGTAATTTGGGTTGCACCCATAGGTGCAATCACAACAAACATTAATATTTCAAGTTCATCTGTTCATGTGGCTATGTCATATAGTTATGAATATTTTTTAGAGTTGATAAGAGCCCATTTTTTCAAAATAAGGAAAAAACTGTGTAATTATTTTTATTATTCTTCCTTGCAACAATACAGAAAAAGCAAATCTCGTAAATATTACATAACATTTTAGTGTATTGTAGGCTTTTGTTTGGTTTATTCTGTTAGGGCTCAAAAAAAAAAAAAAAAAACCAACAAATCCTGAGAAATGAGAAAGATTTATTAACCAGTCTGCTTTATTTACTATTGAGGAAGAAGCCATTTTCATTTGAATTTTAGAAAAAGGGAGCCATTTACTTAGAGTACTCCCAGAAAATCTCAGCTTATTCAAGGCAATTGTTTAAATTATGTAATCATCAAAACCACTGATTTACTTGCCAGTTTTATAAAATAATGTATACCAGATACTTCAGAACACATTGTTCTGTTTATTTGAAGGAAATAAGTCTATTTTTATTTCATGTATTTGCAACAATGCACAAATACAGGTGGTGTATTCTATGACTGTTTCCTCATACATTTCTCAAGTTGCCTAGGTTACATCTGGGCTGCTAGGATTTTTTTTTTTTTTTTTTTTTTTTATTATTTTTGACTGTTACTTTTGTTACAGCAGAGAGAAGATTCCTGATAACCAATCTTGGGTTGGAACTTGCAGAAAGAAGACTTTAGGGTTTTTCCATGTCTCCTGTGAGGATTTTATCACTGCATGTGCTCTCGTATTAAAGTTCATGTTCAAAGTCTGGTGGGGCAGTATCCATTTTGATCTCTTACATGTGCATAAGTGGCCAAATACTGGAGATACAGTCAGCTAAAAAAAACCATGGTAATTTCCACATGAAGAATCTTTGCCAGAAATTGTGATTCATATTTTTCTATCTAATATCACTAGGTCAACTCTTCCTTCCCTGGTTATGGTTCCTTACTTCAAGGGAAATTTATTATCATACCTCTTAACTCTCTTCTGCATAGCTTAGCTGTATCTCCTTATTTAGATTTATTACCTGCTTTATTTACAAAAGGTGAGATGTTGTGTTCATGGTCTCCCCTCCCAGAATACTAATTGCTTCCTATATTTTAGGTACTTTATGCTTTTGGGTATCTAACTTAACAGCAATTGAGAAGAAAGGGATTTTTTGTTTGCTTGGAGCTTCATCATTTACAAAGGAGAATACTTTGTGTTGAACTGAACAGAAGAGCAAGGTCATTTGCACTCAAAGGTGACTTGCTTCCATGAGGGCAGAAAACAAAAGAAAAGACATAGAAAATCTTCTGTGGTCTATGAACATTGATTAGCTTAATGCCAGAGAGTCATAATTTATGATAATTTGAGTGCAAACAGGTGGTGATCTATGAATGTCATGCTATTATCCTTATTCCTCATTATTAATGACAATGACATTAACCTCTTTCATCAGCAGGGTTAAATCTTACCACCTATAAACCTATACCACTGCAAGTTATTTCTTATTCACACATCAGATAGGTATTTCTCATTACATTTTAAATTCTACCAGTAAAAGTTTAATTTATATAGTTGACCCAATTTCTAATACATTTTAAAACTACATAGTCAAGTATTAACAAATCTAGAAATCCTATTTTATGCCACTGTAAAATGTAACCAACCAAACAGATGTTCATTTCAAATGAGTGTTCCATTCATTACTTTACTTAAAGAAACATCGCACTGCTTTCCTTCTACAGTCTCTAGTGAAAATTAATTAATTTGGAAGGATATATTCCAATAGAGGCTATGGTGGGAGGGGACCTTGCTCTATGATTCCATGTGGGAATTTTTTTTTTCCTAACGGATACCAATTGCACAAAATAAAGTGTCCTTGTTTAAGTGCATCCAGCATGGTTACCTACATATGCTACAGAGAGTAGAGCTGTCTTCAAAGGAAACCCTTTCTCAACTTTCCTAGTTTTGGATGACTAGGGAAAAGGGAGGGCATACCACTACTACTTTACAAGGAAAGATACACTAGATGCTTGTTTAATAATTTTGCACTGATGTATTCTGACTCACGGTGAGAATTTTAATTGTATGAGTTGCAAATTTTGAAATAATGAGGAACAATAGCAGAATTTGCTTTCCAAAACATATCTGCAACCCTCACACTTCCTCTTGTGGGGTTTTGTTTCTAATTTCTCTACAGTCCCTGCCTATGTTGGTCATAGTAATTTACAGTCTATATTTCTGCATTGTATGCCACCTATAATTACTACTCTAGGGTATTATTTATGCTCCACAGAGCATACCTGGATTCCAGAACTCCTACATGGGAGGAATAAGAGGAATTTTCTCCCAGCATGGAACAACTTGAACTATGAGAAGGATAAGGAAGTCCCATGCCATTTTTTTCTTGCACAAGAGCCTTCCTGGTCTGTTCTACGGAGAGTACCTATGTGAATCATATTATCTTTTCACTCTCCCTTTATATCAGACAATTGTCTTTTCTCAAGGTCAAAAGTGATTTCAGGTTCCCTGCATTTCTGTTCCTCCTTGGGAGAAGTAGTAGGACAGTGGGCTGAAATAGCTTTGTGGGTACTTGGTGCTGCAATGAGAATGGACCCAACCGTGATGGGTTGGATGCAGAATGGATGCTATCCAAGGCAGCAGGCTCTCACCAAACAGGAGCCAGAGCTGCCTTTCCTGCTATGTTGATGGTAGTCTGACAATGAAGGAATGATACAGACACAATCTGTCAAGAAGGGTGCAAATAGACAGGGTATTCATTAAATAAAATAATGGTGATACAGATAGAACCCTGCAGTGAGTCATCATATAGATAAATGACCAGATATGGGGGCTGACAGATGGTGAATGATGCTCATATAATTGAAAAGTACATTTGAATCCTGCTGAGAATGTTCCGGCAGCAAATATATGATTTCATTCAGTTTTGAGGAACTATGAATGATAGTGTTTTTTCAGAAATGTCACATTTGCTTTTGCATTTTTCATATGAATGTTACATATGTCACTGTGTAATTCAGTCATTCCTTCTTTCTAAAATAATTTTCATATTCTGTAAAAGGAACTATCAATTGCATTTTTTTTTAAATTTCATACACTTCTACAATCTGTGGAAGTGTAAATCTTTGCAATAATCATAACATCAAAATAAATTAAAACAAATTTAAATTAATGCTGCAATTGACAAAAGATAATTCATTGTCTGCTTCCCCCAAACATTGTGTCAACTATTTAAGAAATAAATCCAGAACAGTCAAAACATTTATTAAACACAAGAGAAATTATAGTATCCATTTTGCTTAGGGCAGTTGAACAAATCAATACCATTTTATCAAAGATACCTGGATCTGTCTGCTAGATTAAATGTATTATAAATATTAAAATGCTTGCTTAAATAAACTTTTAAAATTATACTTCACCTTTTCAGTTAGAAATTATTTATGTAATTTCAGTATGCAAGTAAAAATGCATAATAAGGAAACAAATGCGAACACAGAAACATAAAATTGCTCATAATATGCGAGGGTGATGGAGGACTTCTAAAGAAATTATCAGTGTTTTCTAAATGTGAGCAGAGGAAGAGAGCCTAATATTCAGCATGCAATGGAGGGCTTACACAAAAATAACACAGTGACCAGGGTTAGAACAACTTGCTGAGAGAGGTTTTTACTTGAGTAGTTTGCATTTTTGGCAGCATAAATGTCTCATTTATTCTTGCATCTTCAGTCTGTGCAGACCTGTTCTATCTTCCACGAGTCCTTCTATTGCTTTGGAACTATTGTGTTTATTCTCTTTCCCATTCAGCAGCAAAAACGTTGCCAAAATAGCTTGTAACTGCCTCTCTTCCCAATTCATTCACTTGAAAAGTTGTTTTTTCTCATTAACAGCATAGCATGCTCAAAACCTATGGGTAGCTTTATAAAACTGGTTTAGAAAACATCTGTCTTTAACATGTAAACATAAAAATTTCAAGTTTTAGATAACTTAGTACACTCGTTCCATTGTTGAGTGTACCTATCGTTATCTAATGAGAGATGGATATTGCTGTCTTCAGGATGCTTTCTTGTGAGATTTCAGGTAATGTTGCGACAGCCTTACAGGCTTAACTAGGGATTGAAGAACTGCAGTATCAGAAACACCACTTTAAATTGTATGTTTTTCCAAAACCACTGAGTTGAGAATATAGTCATCTGAAGGTCAGCTTCTGTCAAAGAAGTACAGGACTTTCCCTCTTGTGAGAAAAGAGCAAAGCAGCCATAAGAATAAGAAAACAAAACCATAAATAAATAAACACACACACACACACAAAAAAAAAAAAAAAAAAAAAAAGAGTCCAGGAGGGATGGGTGTACTTCAAAAGCAAGTCCTGAATGCACAGGAGCAGACTGTCCCGGTGTGCCAAAAGGCTAACTGGAGGGGAAGATGACTGGTCTGGCTGAACAGGGAGATTTTGAAGAAAATTAGGTTATAAAAGAGGTTACAGAGTATGGAAAAAAGGGCTCACTACTCAGGAAGAGTTTAGGAAGAGCAGTGAGGTGCTGGAGCAGGTCCAGAGAAGAGCAAGGAGGCTGTGAAGGGATCCAGCACAAGTCCTGTGAGGAAGGGCTGAGGGAGCTGGGGGTGTTCAGTCTGGAGAAGAGGAGGCTCAGGGGAGACCTCATCACTCTCTACAACTCCCTGAAAGGAGGTTGGAGCCAGGTGGGGGTTGGTCTCTTCTCCCAGGCAGCTTCCAGTAAGACAAGAGGGCATGGACTTAAGCTCTGCCAGGGGAGGTTCAGGTTGGATATTAGGAAAAATACTTAACAGAGAAGGTGATCAGGCATTGGAATGGGCTGCCCAGGGAGGTGGTGGATTCTCTGTCCCTGAAGGTTTTTAAGAAGAGACGGGATGTGGCACTCAGTGCCATGGTCTGGTAACCACAGTGGCAGTGGATCAAGGGTTGGACTTGAAGATCTCAGAGGTCCTTTCCTACCTGATTGATTCTATGATTCTACTATTCTATGATTCTATGAAATAAATAAAACCAAAGCGCCACCCTTTAATACAGTCAGAAAGCACATTTTAAAATAACTGCTGATTTTTATGGAAGTGCTTTGATCACAGTGGAGTGCTTTGATAAAGATGTACAAGAATAGAACCTCAAACACAGAAAGCTTTGTAAAGAATCATGCAATGGTTTTGATTAGGAAGGACCTTAAAGGTCAACTATTTCTAACCCCTCCACCATGCACAGGGACACCTCGTACTGGGTAAGGCAGAATATGCTTCCAGAAGACCTCTGAAGGGGATATCTGATTTATAATTAGTTCCATATCCTGTCAAGCAGTAAAACATGATTCAATTGATTTATATGTTTGGTAACTGAGTGAAAAAGGAATGATAAGGAGATGTATTAGCAGGCATCTGGTACAAGAAATAAATGTCCACATGTGTAGCCATTCAGAGAGTACACACACATTTCTGTTTGTGTATTTGAGAGGCAGTGTAAGGAGAAATGCATAGAGATACAGCTGTGCTAATGAGAGACACCCATTCATCATCAGATAAGCAAGTGCACTAAGGAGTTACGAGAAACATGACTATTGATATTTGAGGTGTCTGCTTACTTGTCTCAGTCAGATCATGCCAATTTCTGGCATGGAATCAAATAAACAGTTAAATAACAGCAAATGTCAGACATTATTATTATTTCCAGATTTCTGTGAGCAATGATTTAAAGTTGATAATTTGTGAACATTCATTAATTAATGAGTATTTTGTGATTTGGCCATCTCTGTCCAAGTAGTCATACATAACCACACAAATGGCATTGAAGTAGACTCAGTGTTTCCTTTCTTGAAAGAAGTAAAAAAACAGATAGTGATGTGGTTTGTGGTTTATTTCCTACTACTTTATTAGCTGAAATGCAGTGAGATACATAATGTAAATAATGAGTGCACCTGACTGGTAGATGACAAATGCAGATAAATGTAGACTAATGAGTCTGGATCAAAATAAAACCACTGTGCAGCTGCTAAATGGAAAATGAACATCAGGCCATCACCCTAAAAAGAGATCTGTGAATTATTATAGACAAATTCTTAAACTCTTTACCCATTAGATGGCTAAACTGAGAAATATAAAGATGACTGGGATGAAGCTAAAAGTACACAATACAAAACAAAGTATAAACTTATTTTAGTTGATGATGCTTAATTCACAAAACGAATTATGCTAATTATATCTAAGAAATAGGATCCTAAGTCAGCCCCTAGGCAGGACAACCTTTAAAGATGGAGCACAAGACTTAGGTCTCTGAATCTGCACTTAGATCAAAGGTCAAGAGAATTTATATCAATAGTGATGAGCACTTGGCAGCTCCCATTCAAGTAAATTCAGATGCCTAGCACTGTACTCTATACAGACAATTCATGCAAATATTCTTCAGCATTTCTAGTTAGAGATCCAGATTTCATTCTGAAGTAATTCAGTACATATTTGGAATAATTAACATGGCTAGACCCTGCATGAAATCACAACAAATTTCTAAAAGTGACTGAGCAAGGAAAACTATTTAGATACTACTGTTATTATGCAAAGTTGCCTTATTGCTGTTGCATATAACCTCAAACTGGTCTTCAACATAGCTGCTCATTAGTGTTCTATGCTAATTGTTTTATGTATGTGTGTATACATAAAGTATGTCATACGATCTAAAAACCATGCATATACTACATTGTATTTAAAAAATGCTGAGCTTAGAATAATGATTTTGCTGAACATGTTCCTTTTTTAGTGTATATATTCAAATATTCTCAACAAAACATATTCATAACAGAACTCTGTGTGCATAAACTAATTTTGACATTAAACTGCTCTTAGATACATTTTTACTTTAATGTTTTAATATCTTGAACCTTCTAAACAAAATTAATAACAAGTGAGAAAATTATCAGGATTTTGTCTGAACAGCTAAGAAGGGAGTGTTATTTTTTGATTACTTCACTCATTGAGTTTTTACGCTACAAACATGTTAAAACTTCTGTAAATATTACTAGGACGAGAGTGAAATCAATGTACCCTGGAGTGTCTTCCTCCTGAAGTACCTAAAGAAAAAAAAAAAAAAAATCACACCTTTCTCCCTAGCTTAGAGGGCAGAACACTTACAGAAAAGACTTTCATCCAGATATTTATTGAACCTCACATAACAGGCAACAGTAACCATTAGTCTCACAAATCTAACTTTGTTTAAGACTAGTTCAAGGAGGAATTTCTCCATCTGAACCAATTCCTGATCTCTGAATAATTTTTCCCAAAGCAACTCACTCTAAAATTCTCAAGTCCAGCAATTCTCAAGTCCTTCTCCCCTCCAGAGGATTCTCTTCAAATAAAGATGTATTCACTGAACTGCTTCTAGCTCTCACTTTTAAAGAACTGCATTCTATTTCCACCAGTCATCTCATTTTCTTCTTTGAATCTCTCACCTAGAGCATACAGTCTTCAAGTAACTGCTTTGCTTTCTGCCACAAGGCTGGGTATGTCACATCATCTGCTTTGAGGAGATCTGCAGCTTTTTCAACTAAACAATACTTCTGAGCTCACTGAATTCCTGTGTTGATTAACGTAATAGACTAAAATATTGCTCAATCCCCCAGAAGAAATAATTTTCTTAGATTAGCCAGATTCCGTATTCTTATTTTCTATGGCCTTGATAGCAATGTTATGTTCTTCTTATACATGAAAGAAATATCTGTCTTCCAAGCTGTAAATCCTCATTCTGGAACTGGAGGGTTCCAGCACTCACTAGTTCTGTGTTAGGGTAAAACATGAGGTATGGGAGTAAAATAAATGCTATTCAGAAGCCTAGTGAGAGGTAACAGGATATTGTCTAGAGCAAATGACTATGCAAATAAACAAGATAGATTTTAATTATTTATAGATCATCATAAAAGTTTTCCAAATTGATAAAACTACATTTGCATCTACATATAGGCAATGTAAAAGTTGTACATGTGCATACAAAAATGCATATCCTAAATTACCACTTAATTTCCTCTAACATGGAATCAGCTTCAATTCTCATCCATCTATAGATGCCACAGTATATTAATCACTAAGACTAAAAATAGTTCTCATATTTCTAATGGGACATCTGGCATAATAGACTGGCAGGCATATTTTTGTGCAGTCACTAAGACCTCAGAAAATTACATCTGAGGCTTTAGATTTTGAAAGCACTTCTGTTTAAATGCAGCCCTTTTTAGCAATGGCTATATGTTAAACCATAATAAAGAAGTGTCTTTAAAGTTCCAATAGGGAATGAAGTATATTATGTGGAAACATTAGACGTATTCATCTCTAAATGTCACTCAAGTACAAAGCTCAACAATTGCACAGGCTAGTTCAAATAGCAACATAGGGAACAATAAAAAAACCTCATATTGGACAAAAAAAAAAAGCTGCTGGGGACCAAAAACCATATTGCAACTGTTGGTCTGACTCCCACCATGTAGTAACTGGAGAGCTTTGTGGGATGGAAAAAAAAAAACAACAAAACATGATGCATTTGTTCAAGCAGCTATGAGTTCAGAAAGTCAGTCACCTTCTCCCCCAAAATGTATAGATCTTTACAGATCCACACTCACTTGGAGAAAAAGATAAAGCTTTAGAAAGACATTTGCAGAAAATATTTGTACAGTTACTTACTTTGTATCCTTCAACTGACCAAGCAAAATTTTTTACACACATACTTAGCTTTATACTTGAATGAACCATGGATTGAGTTCTATTGACTTGGGTCATATAACTGAGGCTAAGTACACACAAATACGCTTCCCTTGATTCTTTTTTCAAATTCTTTTCCTTATCATAAGTTGTAGCAAGACTAACCTCTTCTATGGGTGCGGTGCTCCAAGGTCCAACCAGGTGTCCCAGTAGAATCTCACAAGTGGTCCTCTGACCAGCCTGGATCGGTGCTACTGCTCCAAAGGTGGCTAAACCAGCCCCCTGGCTTCCCCAGGTGTGAGCTTTTTATTGGCCCCCCTAATCCTGCTCATGTGCAGTAGGGGCCTGCCCTAATTAGGCACAGGTGGGCTTAACACGAGGTCAAGCCCACTACCTGGCAATTAGTGGCACCTGGTTGCCTCATGTCACTACAATAAGTCTCTATATAACAGCCATTTTTTAAAAAGTGGGATTAAAAACAGGCAACTAATGTAGCAAAGCAAGAGACTCATGAATATAGCTGCCAATATTATCAATGGAGATGTGATTTGTCCAATTTTTCATACCAATGTCCCCTTGAGTAACAATATTCCACGATTGTGCATTACTGAGATTTAATGAGTGCTGCTATTCATTTCTGAAGGGGAAGAACCAAAGAGAGAAAGAAAAACAAAAAAACAAGTAGAGGTTTCTGTAGGAAATGGACCAAATTTCATGCTGGAATCAATGAGGTTATATATGGTATAAAGCCAATACAGAATTTAGACTGTATAATTTTGAGTAATTAGAAGTACCCAGACTTGCATGGTATCAGTATTCTATTGATTTTTTCATTGTGTTATGACATGTTTAAGTAGCAACTATATTTTCTGGCAATCTTTTTTTTCTCTCTCAGCATCTAAATTGTTGTTTCTTGATTAGTCAACAAGAAAAATCAATACTCTATACATTACACTTCCCAGCTTTAATTCAATTACCATCTGTGAACTAATCAAACATTGACTTAGCTGTGTCAGTAAGTAGAAGGCAATTTTTTTATACCACTATCTTTCCCTGCCATTAAAGGTTACATCTTAGCTCATTCATCAGAAGTCAAAATCTTTACTGTAGCTAGAAAAAAAAATCTCCCTTCAACTTTAATTTAATTTAATTAGAAATTCATAAGACCTTTACATCCTTTTTCCTATTTTCTGTCATTCATACCCTGTTAGTGCAGGAATATTTGCTATACAATTGTCCAAAGTGCTTTGTACTTTGTCCAGTGTGATTTTAATAGACTGAAACAACAAAGAACAATTTTTTTTCCCTTGTTGTCAGAAATTACCTTCCATCATTCCAATTCTATTACCATAGACTTACTCTTCACTTAGTATCTGTACTTTCTATTCAACTAAGGCAAGGGGTCCTAGAGGTTTTTTAATGAGTAAAGTAGCCTACTAAGATAATTTATCTTCCATGAACTTCCCTGCCACTGGTGGTAGCAATTGTGCTTTCTATGTCAGTCGTTAAACATCAAATAAATTTATCTTTGAAACAGCTGTTCAAAGTTTAGGCAAAAGGTGGGACTAAACTCTTACTGCTTTCTCTCCAGAAATAATTACCAAATGGTGACTCCATTATTTTATTTTTTTTTATTTATTTTATTTATTTTTTTTATTTATTATTTTATCCTATCTAAAACAACTAAAATAATAGCAATGATGAATATTAGTTCTATTACTATAAAAGAGAAAATTTAGACAAACTAGACAACATAAAACAAAATGGCAGGATTTTTTCCATAACCTTAGATTAGTCAGTTATCTGGAAAAGGCAGATAAGAAGTTGCCTTGAAACAAGCAAATCATTGAGCAGCAAGAGCCCTGATTCTGAATTAAATTGCCCTGTTCCTTTAATTTCATCAAATGTTAGCTTATGCTAACTTCTCTAAGCACACCTGATGACCAAACAACTTGTTGTTTCACAGGAACTTGTTTCACTTTTATACAACTTCAGAAATCCACATTAGCTTTATCTAGATGCTTTAAAAGTAGTCTTTTGGTCTGACTTAAAGTCCTTTTTCTCAAAATTCCAGGTACCTATTAAATAGTAGCTGTATTTTTTTTTTCTTTTACTTATTTCATTTTCCATGTAAGCTTCTACATTTTCTTTAGGTTTAATAAGTTTATTTTTCTTTTATTGCAAGAAAAAAACCACATTGGATTCCTAGGTAAATCTTCTCAACTTCTGAAAAAGTGTTAACGTCCTCTGGAAAGAATGCTCTGAAATTCCAGTGCTTGGAAGGAATTTGCTTAAACATTGCCAGATAATTACTTTCTCCAATTGATATCAATATTCTTCTATTAATAGCCAGTAAGTCATTATCAAATGACCTCAATGTATTTTTCATAAATCATGTAATTATTCACCTACAAGAGTATTAAGAAATTATTACATGAAGGTTATCTAAAGATACACAGCCATTTACAACACATCTTAAACAGCTCTTGTCATCTTAGCCATAAAGAACAAGGATTTATTATAGTGAGAGGAAATATGAGTCAAATAAAAGCTAATCAATTGTTTTACCATGTACCTTTATTGAAAATACTTTTCAGTGAACCAGAGGCCTTTACTTGTGAAAGGAGTAGAAGCAAGCTTTTTTTGTAACAGCATTTAAAACTCCGATTAGGATCTCAATAATGTTCTGTGCTTGCTCCTCAACAGAATATACTTACATTGTTCTCACGAAGGAAATTCCAAAGTCAGTCATCTTAAACAGTTTTTCAGCTAAAAATAACCCCAATATTCCAACTCAAAAACTCCCAGAGAGTCCAGTTTCTGGTCAGACACTCTTTATTAGATGGTTTCTGATTTTTTGAGTGTTTATAACATATAACTACAGAAAAAGCCCAGTAATCAACATTTATTCTTCAACAGAACATAAATTGATAATAAAGGTGGCATTGTAAATCATTAAAATCTGCATCTTGTGTCTGTAGATAGTCTGGTGTTTAATGATCTTGAATTATACCTTCGCTGACATTGCTCTAGGTGTATTCCAGGACTCCAGAAGCCTACCAACATTCTCTAAATTAGCAAACTATTGTGATAATGTGAACAGTTGAAACAGAAAAGTCTACAACAGTGTATATAACTTCCAGATAATAAGAATATACAAGTCTGTGTCTGTTTTAAACATTAAATAGACCCAGAGAAGATTTCTATAACCTAATTTCACTATGAATACTGGCCACTTTATTAAAAATCTGTTCCTGTACTTCAAAATAGTGCTGTTCTGTGAAAGTATGAATATCTTCCGAAAATAGAGGTTCCAGTACCTTTCTGGATCACCTCACTTAGTACTTCACCACTTTCAATAGTGAAAAATACTTTTCTTACACAAAAGTACAAATTTTTCTTGCTGCATTTTGTGACTGATCTCTATTTTGCAGCCTGAAAAGCTTGGTCTCAGCTCTTCCTTAGAAGAGAGCAATTATCTATCCTTTTAGACTACTTTCAGGCTAAACCAACCCCCTGACCAGAATAAAGTAGTATGAAACAAAACATTTTAAGCATGGCACAACCTAAAGAAAACCAAGGAGAAGCAACTATTCATGTCCCTGGACCTGCTGCCTGTCTTGCTAACACAGGGCAGCTGAGGCTAGCATTTCTGCTTCCCAAGGGAGCATTGTTGACTCTTATTGTCTCACACCTTCATCCTCAAACTTTGTATGAAGCAGTCTGTATTAAAAAGGGAGAACACTTCACAGGTCAAGTTACTAAGCTCAAATTCGGTGCATGCTGAAATGATGTTTTGTATGAGAATGGATTTTAATATTGGTATATTTCTTGAGGCATTTGCAAGCACTGATATTCAAAATAGGTCCGATTAAATAGCAACTGAACTGACCCTTTGTTCAAAAAAATTGAGCTTATTTCTAGTTGTTATACTGGAAAGAAGTTTCATGAATGCTTTTTCTCCATTTAGGTAGGTGACACAATTCAATATATGGTTTCTGCTCCCAGGTCTCTCTGACTACCTATGTGATTGGAGTCGAGTGGCACTGCCACTAACCAGAGCTCAATTCTGCATTTGCTGCTCAGGAAAATCCCATTAAAGTCAGTGGTGCAGAATGAAGCGCAGCATGATCATTTCACCACACATCTTTTCATGTGTATTTCAAAGTAATTCCTGTTGAATTTGCAGTCAAGGCATATAGCTCTGTGTTAGTCAGTTAGCATTTGCATTCAATTCTAATTTCTTTGGTTTTTCTGTGGAATCAGCAAAAATTGTGCAAATCAACATTATGTAAGTAATTTTATGACTTTTCCAGAGTACACAATGCTGCACCTTTATTTTATTTTCTTTTTTTGGCTAATATGATCAATTACTCCAATCCTTGATGACTCACTGGGTAATGTTGTCTTTAGTTCTTGGGTTTTAAATTTTAATACTCAAAGCTGACCTCTGTGCTTAGTCAGTTTTTCATAAATCTCATTCTGTGGAATAAATTCACAAACTTCCTTTCATCCCAGATATAAATAATAAGATTGCTCCTGTTGCAATTTTTGTAATAGTGCAGCACACTCGCCTCCTGCCAGGCAGTTTGTACAATTCACTGCAAACATAACAGTAAATTTTATTTTAACACGTGTTTTGGACTCC
The DNA here is from genome assembly GCF_036169615.1 of Heliangelus exortis. NCBI lineage: Eukaryota > Metazoa > Chordata > Aves > Apodiformes > Trochilidae > Heliangelus > Heliangelus exortis. Next base: position 16,635,392 of record NC_092425.1, on the reverse strand, counting down.
AACATAGAAGTATATTACATCTTTTATTAGCTCATTTACCACCTACTAAGTTATATTATTAACTAATTCATTGAACATGATATGTGTTAGGTAGATTTGGCTACCACTTAACACAAGTCTTAGCTCTTAAACCTCAGAGATGTTGAAAAGCATAAAATCAAATAGTAGGATCTGCCTCTGTCCCTCTCACATGCAATACCTTATTATAATAAAAGTAATTGATTTCTCATTACCATTGTTCAATAGCTGTGATTTACAGCCCATTAATGCTAATGGAACCAGAAGACCCATGTGTGAAACCTGAACTTCATTTCTTGCTCTTGTTAACACTGATACTGACGCTATGGGATTCGGACTGGTAACCGTTAAGGTGGCAGAACCTAACTCAGACAAATCCCAATATGTGAAGGGGGCCTACAAGAATGCTGGGGCAGGGCTTTTGGCATGGGTATGTAGCAGGAGGACAAGGGGTGATGGTTTAAAACTTGAAGAGGGGAGATTTAGGTTAGACATTAGGAAAAAATTATTTCCTGTGAGGGTCATGAGACGATGGAACAGGTTGCCCAGGGAAGTTGTGGCTGCCCCCTCCCTGGAAGTATTCAAGGCCAGGTTGGATGGGGCCTTGAGCAACCTGATGTACTGGGACTTGTCCCTGTCCTTGAGGGGGGATTGGAACTAAATGATCTTTAAGGTCTCTTCCAACCCTAACCATTCTATGTGTTCCAAAATTCCCAGGTTCTGTGGAAAATCATAATCATAAAGGAAATATCAACTAAGACTTTTAATAGCCTCATGCTGCTGAGCATTATATGTAGTCCTGCTTCAGTTCAGGTTGTCAATGATAACCAAATCAGGCATGCTACCCTTTAATGCACATATATTTTAGGGACTGTCACCTCTGATGGCTGGTTCTGTCTTAATAAAGCCAGATGTTACACTGGAAAGAAGTTTCATTAATGTTTTATTACTATTTTATTCACTATTAAGAAGCATCACATTTTCATGTAACATGAAAAGAATTTTTAGGATGAGCTTTTATGTTGCTATAACTTACATTAAGCAAGTTTTTATAAATCCATATGGCTTTCCTCATAATATGTAGCAAATATGTTTTTAATAGCCATCCTAGACTCTTTGAAGGATAGCCCTGTGATCCGCAAACACATCAGACACTTCAGTAGCACTAAACAGACTTAAGAAATCCCCTGAGGGCCTTAACAATAGAAAGAATGAGCAGCAAATATACATGGTGAATAGCCTGAGAGGCAAAAATAAAAAGCATTAGTTAGGATAGGAAAGAACAAAAAAATGTATTAGAGATGGCAACATCCATCACCAAGCACAAACATTTTCCAGTTTTATGGGAAGAGGTGAAGATATTTCCATAGGGGCAATCAGCTTAATGAATGACATGAGGTAACGAATAACAGAAAAGGATAAATACAAGTCCAAATAAAATGAAAGTAACATGCCAAGGAACCAAACTGTGACAAAGTCCCACAGTAGCTAGTAAGGAGAGTATGTTGATAATACGGGAAAAGAAGCTGAAGATGTGGTAAACAAAAAGTGGTGACAGTGTAACACAAAAAAAGATGGATCATGTCTCCAAATGCATGAAGTGCCTTTTACTTTAGGCAGAACCTAAGGAGTAAAGTAAAATAATAGAAATCACATTTAGATCAGGGCTGAAAGGGAACAGCTGTGAAAACAGGCAAAACTGGTGGGAAATACAAGAATGGACTGAAAGGAAAAAGAGTCAGAACCCACCAATACTCTCCCAGTGGTTCAGAAAAAGACAAATTCTTTTATGGCCTGTGTGATTACAGAATCATGTGGCAATATCCTGACTCACACCTTAAAATAAATGCACTTTCTCTAATTGCCTACTGCTATGCCCATGCTGATGTGCATTAGGATATTACAAAGTGAGAATTAGAGACATAAAATATTTTTATATGCTGGCCATATTCTTAAGTCTTGTATACCTCACTGAAAAGTGTTTATCTATGGCTAGTGTTTTCAGTGCCACTCCAGGAAAGTATCATTATAAAAACATCTGTACAACTTGCTGGCAGAAATAACATTCTTGCTAGATTTATTGCTATCTAGACAAAGCTGCATAAATTAAATAAAAAAGCCTAGTGTTGCTAAAGCTGTGAAAGTGTTATATCTGGTTTGCATTTTCAGTGTTGTGTGTCTCTGCAAAATGACCCCAGAGCTCTGAAACCCATCTTTCTAGACATTTTACTGGTAGGGACCTGGGACATTTCAGGGCCTGCATTTACCCCACCATGGCTCTTCAGGGACTGCTCCCCCATGCTCCTCCATGGGCTGAAGGGGCACAGCTGCCATCTCACCACAGGCTGTGGTGAAATCTCTGCTTCGGCACCTTTCCCACTCCTTCTTCACCGACCATGGTGTCTTTACTCTGCCATCACTCTTTCACCTCATCATCTCCTCTGCTCTGCAGGTCTTTTTTTTTTTTTTTTTTTTTTTTTCAGTTTTCATTTCATTTTTGCAGTTTCATTTCCCTGTTCTTGAATGTGTTACACTCAGAGGCACATCTAGCTTCCCATATCTGCTCAGGCAGGGGCTGAGTCAGGATTGGAACCAGGGGAGCTTCCAGCACCTTCTGACAGGAGGCACCCTGAATCCAAAACAGCACTGCACTAACCCGAGACATACAGCTACTAAAGTCCTCTTCACAGCCATGCTCAGCTGCTCTTCTTCCTCAAAGTCCCCACATTCCCAAATAATTTTTTTTTTAATTTCTTTTTTCAGTAATGAGTCATCAAAATGAAAACTCAGAAAAGCAAAGAAATCCTGTCTATGATTCTGTGTCTCACACTAGCATGTCTGCGCACATCCCATCTGGAGGAGTGAACCTAAGCTTGGGAACTTCAGACAGATTCCTGCATCACAGCAGCAATATTTTCTCTTTCAAGCACCAAGACCTAATACTTCTTTAGTATTTTCACCTCTCCTATGAGTTTAGCAAAGGAGTGGCATAAAGCAAATGTCCTGTGGAGATGACTTTTTTCCCTGATAACAATCTTAAGCAATATTTAATGAAGATAAGGAAAACAGAGAAATAATACTCAGATAACATGGCCTTGCAGCACACCCACCTGTACTCAGACAGTGGCCAGATGTAGTCAGTGGAATAAAATCTCCTTCCAAAGCTGTGTCATAATGTGGCTAACAGTCTTCAGCTTCTCATGATAATGCTCCTGTCATGGCTGTCCTGCACACTAGGATATCAATTAGTCAATATGACAGAGGGAGACACTCAGGAGTTTTATCTGCAAGACAGACTCTTGTATTTCCAACATTGCCTCAAGAAGCTGAACACTTGCCAGCTGTGACACTCAAAAATTCTTAGTTGTGAGTCTCTGAAGTCTCCAGCAAAAACTGTGGCTATGGAGTAACCCAAACTCTTCATGGTGGGCATTCAGTGGAACCACTTGGAATTATGAACCAAAGATTGGACTAACCTTTCTTCAATTAGCAGCTTATATTTAATATGAGTCACAGTCACAGTATAGTCATTATCTGACCATAGTTCAGTGCTGGCAGAACAAAGCTTATCTATTACACACTGTCCACTGACTTTTTTTTCCCACCTAGACTTGTCAGTGGCAGGGACTAAGGTGTGTACTTCCAAGCTTCCTCAATCCAAAATAATTCATTCCTTTATTATACTGATGTCTTCTTGTTTGTTTTGTGGTGCACAGCAGTATATTAATGTGACCAGCTATCCTAGCAGTGCCAAGAAAGCTTTACTTTTCTCTTTGGCCTATACACAGCATGTAATCAAGGCCAATTGCCTTTTTGCCTCATAGCTTTTTCTATAGAGATGAAAGTGAAGCCTCACTGACACACACAGGATGGCAGTGTGATCACCGAAATAGCTTGAATCTATTGGTACAGGCATGATTAAGCTTTTCACTTGTCATTTTCCTTAATGCATGCAAATTTGGCCTTGTCAGTCATTTTATTGAGTCTGGCAGGAGCTTTCATCCAAATAACCCCTCCAGGAGCAATTGAAAAGCAGTATGAATAGAGCTGGGCTAGAAATACTTTTTCTTTACTGAGACCTTCTTTTGTTTAATTAAAAAAAATTAAACATTCTCTGCTAGTGAATTATAAAATCAGTTTCAAATTCTAGAAGTGGTGAGAATATCAACAGCGGAGTGAAAATAAAAAATAATTTTTAAAAAGTCAGTGTCAGAATTTTGCCTCATCTTAAAAAAGACCAGATATTTTCTCTAATGCTTTCAGGTGAAAAAAGAAAACCACTGGGTTCTTTGGCCAACAAGTTGATCAGATGCATTCACCTTCCTTATACAACAGCCAGTCCCTGACCATTTACTCTGCAGTACAGGACAATACATCTGTGAAGTATTTTTGCCAAATGGTTAAGTGATCTTCAGTGCATTCTGCTGGCTGTCACAATAGATATAACTTTATTGCTATACATCAGGCGAAGTATCTTCAATCTGTCCCTTCATTCCTCGTCATCAATGATTTTTACTTAGAGAGGAAATTAAAAGAAAAAGAGACAAAGAATTAAAAATGAGAGGAAATTTATGAGCAAATTTTCCTCATGTTTAATGATAGCCAACCTGCAAAGACTTTATCCTCTGGCTGTTCATTTTCAAGAGTCTTGAGTTATCTGGACGACTACAATTTACTCGCCCATTTATCCAAATGTTTTCCTTCTGTGAAGGAGACCCTTGAGAGCTCTGCATATCAAGCATCATCAAGTCCCGGCTTGCATTCCATCTAGAGGGAAAATGCCTCTAGTGCTTTTTTTTTTTTTTTTTTTTTTTTTTCATTTGGATCAAATAGGATTAGTAAGGGTGATGAAAATTTCTTCAGATTCTCTTATAATGGAATCTCATATTCTCTTCACATTTTTTCTGTATAAAAATGAGAAGTTATTGAAAGGTTAAGTATCCTACCTAAAGTTGATCACTCTCTCCTAAAGCTTTATTGTTATGATTTATCTTACAGCATGGGATATAGACTGAAGACTTGTAGATGTATTCCATTGTCTGGACCTGTTTCATTGACCAATGAAAACAAAGATACATTTTGGGCTTAGGGACTTCCTCTGTTTGAAGGAGAAAGATATTAAAATGTGTTACGTGGTAAATAACCTTCTGTTTCTTTTTTAATTTTCCAAGGTGAATCTTAAGCAAATCTGGGCATAGCCTTTCCAAGCCACCCCTGGGTTTTTGAATGAAACGGGGAAGGCAATGAATAGTTGGCTGAGATGAAGAATTATCCATAACTGAGTCCACTGTGGAGCTCTATCAAGAAGAGAAAGCTGTTGAAGAAAAATGAGTACTTCTTTGCAGACTGTGAAACATTTACACAGAATAGCACACATTTGCTTAGTTCTTTAGCCCCTGTGAAATTCTTGGGAATAAATAAGACTGAAAATGCTGACAGCATGTTCTCCCTTCTGTGCTTATGGATAAGCAGACACATTATGCTTACTGTGCTTGTAAAGGAAAAATGCAGAAATAGCACCGGAATGATCCCTACTATTTTTAACTTAGAAAGGAAGATATATAATAAAACTTATTTTGAAAGGAACCTGAAGTTTTGAATCTTTTGCTCTGTGCCACACACATGGCTCTTACTAAGAAAATAACTTTGAATATTGGAATCATTTCATTATCTTTAAGCTACAACTACACTAAAACTCACTGCAATTTCTGAGCTGGTTTTTTTGTTCTTTTTTTTTTTTGTGAACTGGTAAGAAAGTTCAACAATCCAGAGTCAATACTAATGTGCCTTCCAAAACTGAGTGGCAGACACTGTATTTAACCTTTTCTCTGGTTCTTCAGTGTGTTTTGCCAGCTGAGCTTTTTTTCTAATAGGAAAACCAGAACAATATATTTTGGCCTTGTATTGTCTTGTCAGTTATAGATCTAATAACTACTGTGCTTAGCTAACTATTTCAGTTTTTGCAGTTCTCCCAGTCCTTGAACTAGATCAAACATATTTGACCAGACTTTAGTATTTGTGATTCCTCTTTCCAAAACCTTATGGTGAAAGTAATACAAAGTATTATTTATGCTTTAACAACAACAGAATACTTAGGGGTGAAAAGGACTGTAAAACAAGCAACATACACGTCTTGCCATGCCCAGTGGTTAGCTAAGCAAGACTAAATAAGGTTTTTTGCTGTCAATGCTGCAAGACAGGCCTACAGGGTAGATGATTTAAACACAACACTACTGCTGGAAAGTAAGATAAGAATGCATCTGCTCTGGTTTGACAGTGAGCCAGCTGGGGTCCAAAGGATTACAGCTGCACACAAACAAAAAAACAGACATGCTGGTAAAGTCCTCCCAGCAGAGTTCACAGACCTGGGGCTGCTGCACGCAGACATGGTTAAACTACATTCTGTCCCTGTGGGAACTGATTTAACTGCAGGCCGCTTTGGTCTTGAACTGGAATTCATAGAATCATAGAATTGGCTGGGTTGGAAGGGACCTCTGAGATCACCAAGTCCAACCCTTGATCCACTACCGCTGCAGTTACCAGACCATGGCACTGAGTGCCACATCCAGTCTCTTTTTAAATATCTCCAGGGACAGAGAATCCACTACTTCCCGGGGCAGCCCATTCCAATGCTTGATCACCCTCTCGGTAAAGAAATTCATTCTAGTATCCAACCTAAACCTCCCCTGGCACAACTTGAGACCGTGCCCTCTTGTCTTGCTGAGAGTTGCCTGGGAAAAGAGACCAACCCCCACCTGGCTACACCCTCCTTTCAGGGAGTTGTAGAGAGTGATGAGGTCTCCCTTGAGCCTCCTCTTCTCCAGGCTGAATACCCCCAGCTCCCTCAGCCTCTCCTCATAGGATCTGTGCTCGAGTCCCTTCACTATCCTAGTTGCCCTCCTTTGGACCTGCTCTAGGACCTCGATTTCCTTCCTGAACTGAGGGGCTCAGAACTGGACACAGGACTCAAGGTGTGGCCTCACCAGCACTGAATACAGGGGCAGAATCACTTCCTTGGACCTGCTGGCCACGCTGTTCCTGATACAGGCCAGGATGCCATTGGCCTTCTTGGCTACCTGGGCACCCTGTTGGCTCATGTTCAGCTTTCTGTCAATCCGCACTCCCAGGTCCCTCTCTGTCTGGCTGCTCTCCAACCACTCTGTCCCCAGCCTGCAGCACTGCATGGGGTTGTTGTGGCCAAAGTGCAGGACCTGGCACTTGGCCTTGTTGAACCTCATTCCATTGGAATCAGCCCAACTCTCCAGTCTGTCCAGGTCTCTCTGCAGAGCCCTCCTGCCTTCCAGCTAATCGACACTTCCCCCTAGCCTAGTGTCACCTGCAAATCTGCTGATGATGGACTCAATCCCCTCATCTAAATCATTTATAAAGATATTAAACAGAACTGGGCCCAACACTCCAGCCAGTTCCTAACCCAGCGCAGAGTGCCCCTGTCCAAGCTGTGGGCTGACAGCTTTTTCAGGAGAATGCTGTGGGAGATGGTGTCAAAGGCCTTGCTGAAGTCCAGGTAGACCACATCCACAGCCTTCCCCTCATCCACCAGGCGGGTCACCTGATCATAAAAGGAGATCAGGTTGGTCAGGCAGGACCTGCCCTTCCTAAACCCGTGCTGGCTGGGTCTAATCCCTTGCCCATCCTGCAGGTGCTGTGTGATTACACTGAGGAGGATCTGTTCCATAACCCTGCCAGGCACTGAGGCAGGCTCACAGGCCTGTAGTTTTCTGGGTTCTCTTTTCAGAAAGAATGTAAATATCTACAATGAGAAGGCAGAAAAGGAGGTAAATAACAGATGCTGTTTTGAGACTTGCCAGCAGAAGGACGCAGACCACCTATCAGAAGATGAGCTTGGAGGGGTGGACAAGAATAGAGAACCGATGAAATATAGCATATATGCACATGGACAGAAGAAAAATTATATAAAACTAAGCCTGTTATTAACAAAGTTGTCATTGTCATTGCCTGCCAAGAAATGAAATCTGCCTTTTTGTAGTCTCACTGCATGCCCAAAGCTATCACATCCGTGATGCAACAAGGAGCACTTTACATTATTACACCCTGCAGATAACTGCACCAATTACCCTCCTCTTTGGAAAGTGTCCTCCTTTATAAATCTACCATAGCTCCTTTGATGCTCCATGGAGATTTTTTTTTCTGTTGTTGCTGGTTGTGACCTTTTCTCTTACCCCATTTTAAGCACTTACAGAGGGATTTCCCATTAAAATATCTAAACCACACTAAATACAGTAAACAGCCATTCTACAGGTAGCACCCATTATAATTGTACAGCATGGCTCCAGATTTGCTACCCTTTTTAATTTCCTATATGGGCAACAGATAATATAAAATTATTCACAGCCTTTTGCATATCTTAGAAACAGGATTGTATTAAAATGGATCTTACATCCTAAAGGAACCCCCTGAGGGTTTCTGGCTCCAGGGACCTGGCACCTGCCAAAGCTCCACACAGCAGAGTCTTTTTTTTGCCTCCAAGACACCATTATCAATGAAGAAAATTATAAATCCTGATTCTGCCTGTGAAGAAATACCAACAGTCAGTTCTACAGATGAAAAACTGTTTTCACTGAAGCAACTTCACTCCTAGATAATTTGCTGAAAATGCTATAGGGATTATAACAAAACAGAGCTCCAAAAACACAACCACGAGAAAAGCTCCACAAGGCTAAGCTTAAATGCTGTAAGCGGCGTGAAGAGCTCGGACAATAACAATAAAGTTTCTAGGTAGACAAGGGGCTTGGGGAGGATGAGAGGAAAAAAACATTTGTTTGGTTGTGATCAAATTTGCAAATCCTTGATTCTGTAATGGGTATGCAATAAAGCAGATACTGTGTGTCTAGCATAAACTCAAGAGAGATTAATGGTCCATTAACCTTTTGAAAACCGATAAAGTAGATTTATCACTTTGCAATTGGTGTGATAAAAAAATAAAAACATAGTAAAATAGACAAGAATTAATGTCTTTTTTCTTTTTTGCAATGTTTTGACCACCAAATAAACAAGAAAAATAATCAAGAAAGATTTACAGCACAAACAAATGTATATAATAAAACCGTGTTTGACACTTCATTCAAGTAATGTGGAAGCATAGTTAGAGAGATGATAATATAGCATTCTAAAAAGTGCTTGAAAATGGTTCCAAAATCCTTTTCATAATCAGAAACATTGTCACCTTTCCTTTAAGAAAATCCAGAGAGACATCCAAATAAATTTCTTGGCAGATACTAAATAGAGAAAAAATATTTGCCATGTTTGTAAAGCTTTTTGTGTTTGCGATTTTACAAAAAATAAAAGTAAGCCATAATATGAAAGAAAGTGACTAGCAATAAACATAAAACCATGGCTGTGAATATTTTTGTTTACCACAATTTTCACAGAAGCTAATGCTTAGCTGTAAGGTTGATTTAATGATCTTTAAGCATTGTCCTCTTTTTTATTTGCACCAACTTTAAAATATATTTTCTCTTTGATGTAACGACCTTATCAGGGAGGAGAGGGGGATTAATAGAGATCATCTGTAAGTGTTGAATCAACCCTTTGCATCAAGTCCTATTCTAACTGTCAATAAACAGGAATGGCTGTGAAGGACAGTCAATGATGATTTTAGGATGCATTTAGTAAAGCAACAAAAATTATCATTTATTCACAATAGGAGCATGAAGTCTTATTGCTGATATTTGTATCCTCTCTGCCTTCATGTGATAGTTAAATTAAATACTAGAGAGTTTAAGACAGCAACAGTACAGTATGATATATAAGACATATTTTAATCAATCTATCTAACAGGCTGCCTTGAATATATATATTATAGTATAATATACAAGGACTGCTGAAAGTAACATGACTGTTTTGTCTCTGTTTAAAATAAATGCTAGTTCTTTAAAATGAATGAAAAATTGCAATGCAAAACCCAAATAAAGTGGGTTAACTTAGCAAAATAATGAAAACAAATGTCATTTACTATCAACAGAACAGAACCATCTGACTCTTTCTCTGGATTTAATTTATAGACTTGTAGAGAGTCTGGATTGGAACAAACTGATTTTTCTTTGTAACCTGTTGCACTGTAACATGTGCACCTGTTGCACATGTTGTTGCACTGCAAGACTAACGAATGTGAATTATCATTGCCTCTATTTCTTGCAGAAACACAAACTACTGAGGATTAACAAAAAGTAAACACAACTGTGAACATCTAGCAACAAACATCTATTTTTTCCTTGTCATTACCATCTTCATTAGATTTCAAAAATGGTGAGGTTACAACACAGATCAGAGCTTCAATCACTACACGGTGTGAGATGCTGAAAATAAGAAGAAACAGAATGAAGTATCTTTACAGAAGTGCACAAGATAGCCTCAACACCTGTTGGGAATATTTCCCACAGTATTTGCTCCCTCTGCTCTGCATGCTCTAAGGCAACCTCCTCGCTAATTTCCAAAAGTTACAATGTAGCTTTTTTTCTTATTTTACAGAATAGTCTAAAGCACATTCTTTCTTATGACCTCTCTAGGTCATAAGCGCTGTAAAAAGAAATACACTACTAAAACATAAGAAACTTCAGAAACTGTATCATAAACTTAGGGTATCACCTATATATTATACATCATTTTATAACATTAGAGACTATCACTCGTTTCTTTCAACTGCTAATACTGGAATGTCTGTAAGTATTGATCAGTTAGCTGGAAGAAAATCATGGTAGAGTAAGACTAGTATGAAATTTAAGTGTTTCTGACTCCAACACAGATAAAAAAGGTGGGGTTTATTTAATGTAAAATATAGTTTATAAAACACTAAATATTTCCTATTCACTGGAATAAATTCCTATATCATATATTGATATATATATATATATATTCCTTATTCTGCCAATGAATAGCGATTTAGGTTAAATACTTCTTTAGAAATCATAATCAAAACTGTTATGTACCTTACTCTAGAAAAAAGTGAAGGACGTAGTATCTTGAGTGCATTCAGTTTATGTGACCTCTCTGATTAATTTTAATTAATTTAATCGCTAAATTAAAACAATTCACAACTTTTAGTGCTATTCCACTGAGAAAATATCCATCCATAACTCCCTAGGTTTAAATTGATATTTACACACACAACAGTGATCTCAGTGATTATTCAGATGGCTGAAAAGCTAAGACCTCTTCTTGTCCAGGGAAGGGAAAAAAACCCCAAAAAAACGAACAAATCCAGGATGGTTTAGTTTTAAGCAGAAATCTTGGCAGGTGTGTAATGTATACAGGAAATGGTAAGTCTGACAAAGCTAGCACTGGCCTAAAAATGGCACAGGGAATAATAGCATAATTCCTGTGGATGTGGCATGTAGATTAGTCTTATTCTTGGAGGCATCCAGTTCACTATCTTCCATCATAGTTGAATGAAAATTTGATATAATTTTTTGAAGAGAAGCACTGTACTGGAAATTTCCATAAATTCTCCACAGTAGCTAACTTCCCACCAAGACTTTTTAACTGATACTGACATTTTGAAGTCTTTTAAAAGACTTTATGACTAACTGGAGCAAACACGTGCTGTCTAATTCCAGTAGCATACATTATAGGCAACACTTAAGTGTCTGAAATAGATCATGAAAATAATTTAACTACTGCATAAAATATAAGGTGAAGATTTCTTGCAGCACAAAGCACAATTCGTCAGAAATGGAATACCCTTCTGTTCCTCTGCAACAAGTTCTATCATGAGTTTGTACATTTCATTTTGCAGATGGAGAAGCACAGGACAGGAGGATGGGCCTACTAATATAGAAATGAATAACTTTTGATCGCAAAAAGACCACAGAAAAGATGACGAGATAGACAAGAAACACATCCACATTAACTGCAGTCAAATACAGTGTGTTTTAAATCACTTCCTTCAGCAATGATTGTATTTGGTAGTTACATTATTAATACTGTACTTTATATGGCTACTGATTAATAAAAATACTTGGCACTCTCAAGTGTAAAAAAAGTGTTTGAAACATTCACACTGCATTAACCCCTCTGGATGCTGTCCAAGTTCATTCTGTTTAACAAATATCTCTAGGACTATTTCAATTACATGAAACCATCTTAATTGTCAGTGTGCAAGAGTTCACAGATATCAGATTTTTTTTCTGCATGACTTATGGTTGGTGATTTAATTGTTTCAGAAATCAAGAATCCTGGTTTATTTATCTACTGAGATTATAAGTCATATTTAAAAATATGTAATTTGATCATCCTCCTATCTTGAGCCGATGACTTAGGCTGTGATCTGTCATACAAATGTGTAGGATGCTTCATAAGGCTAAAAGGAATAGGGAAAAAAACAATTAAAGGTGTTTGTTTGTTGGGTTTTTTTTTTCTAAGACATACCATCAGATTTGCCACAAACTGTAGTGGAAGGAAAGTTTCTTCAGGTCTCTGAGAAAGGAGCAAAGTGCTAAAAAAGCCAGTGACCTTAAAGATCCGTGAGGCCATTGGACATTGCTGGCATATTTCCTGGAGCATAATTATAACCAGAGCTTGTTTCCTGGTGTCTGCACAGTGAATCTTATTTTCCTGCTCTCCCCACGGCTGCCTAATCCTCCTCTTTTATCCATAAACTGGAATGGAAGGCAAGGAGCAGAAGCTAATGGTAGTATGAACATTATAAGCTTCCAATCTTTATTCCAATGGGTATCCCAAAAAAACCCCAGCCCTTTCTCCCTCTACACATTGGCATTTTATAGCTTCATAGCCCAAATGGCCAATATCTGGGGATGTTTAGCTCTTGTTTGTATCTTCTTGGATCACAAAAAAGAGGTAGCGTACAGTGAAAAAAAAGGACGATCAACTGTTTTGATAAATATAATGAGCAGATAGACTCCCTCTATTGCCAAGGAATGTTTATAGAAAGAGATAAAAGATATGGAGACAGAAATAGAACTAGGAATTTGCTAAGGATTTGGAGGTGGAAGAAAAGGGACTCTGAAGAAAAGAGAGGCAGAGAAGACAAAGAAGAGAAGTCAACTACCAAGTAGATGTATTGTCAAATATATTTTTATCATCCAGTTTTACTGAAACAGTCCAAAAAATCCTGAAGAATATTCAAATACCTCAGTTTTTGACAAAAAACTTAGAATGGTTTGTGTTGGAAGGGGACTTAATGATCACCTAGTTCCAACCCTGCTGCCATTGGCAGGGACAGCTCCCCCTACACCACATAGCTGAAGCCCAATCTTCCATTTTAAAGCCATTAACTCTTGTCCTATCACTACATACCCTTATAAAAACTTGATAGCCAGTTTTCTTGTAGGCCCCCTTCACATACTAGCAGGACACTATAAGGTCTCCCTGGAACCTTCTCTTCTCTAGGCTGAACAACCCCAACTCTCTCAGCCTCTCTTCATAGCAGAGGTGCTCTGATCACTTCTGTGGCCCCCCTCTGGACCTGGACTTGCTCCAACATCTTCTGTCCTTCTGTCTGTTTACTGACCATTAACCCCACTCCCCTTCCCCTGTGATGCTGTGAAAAGGGGGTTGAGGGACTGGGTAGACAAATCAAGAATGAAGTAATGTGGGCACAGGAAGAAGGGTGGCACAGAGGAGAGGTATTTAAGATGTTTCTTCTTTTGGGATAGGTTAATCACAGAGGCTTATCCACTTTCACTGATAGCCTCACAGCCTTTGTCACAGGTAGGGCCAGAACTGGAATCAGGAGAGCTTCCAGCACCTTCTCACAGGAGCCACACTTGCGGCCCCTTTCCTGCTACCAAAACCACACCATATTGACCCAACACAGCTTCCTGTGCTGGGGGTGCCAGAACTGGACACAACACTCCAGGTGGGGTCAGACCATAGCAGAATAGAGGGGAATTTCTTCTGGTGCAGCCTGGTATATGGTTGGATTTCTGGGCTTCAAGGGTACATTGTCTGCTGTCAAGTGTTGAACTTATCATCAACCAACACCCCCAAGTCCTCCTCCTCAGGGCTGTCTGCCATCCAATCTCTGCCCAGGCTCTATTTGCCCTTGAGGTTGCGCAACTTAGGTGCAGAACCTTGCACTTGGCCTTGTTGAACTTCATACTGTTTCCATGGGTCCAACTCCTAGGCCCTCTGGATGGCATCCCCTCCCTCCAGCATGTCAGCTGCACCACACACCTCAGTGATGTGAGCAAACTTGCTGTGGTGCACACAATCCCATTGTCCATATCGCCAAAGACGTTGAACAGCAGTGGTTCCAACAAAGACCTCTGAGAACTGCCACTAATCTCATATCTCTATTTGGAAATCGAGCCATTGATGACAACTCTGTGAATGCATTCATTCAGCTAATTCCTAACCCGCTGAGTTGTATTGAGGTTTTTCTTCACAGAAAGAAAAAAACAAACAAACAAAAAAAAAAACAATAAAAGAGAAAAAAAGAGCTGGCATGTATGCTGCTAGTTTTAAATTAATACTTTTATGAAAAGTTGTTATGAATGTGAATGCACCTTTATATTTTTGAGTAATGTTCCTTTTAAATAATAGCACCTGTCTGGTGAACTTTCCCACCTGGCTCTTCTTTTTCAATATAAAAGTCAGGTCTTTATAAATCAGGTGGGTTTTCTGCCAAGTGTACTACTCCCTGTCTGTAAAGTGAGTTGAGAGCTTGATGTTTATGCTGTTAAACACAATTTGTGCTTCCTGCCTTTGAGGTGCAGTCATAGATCATATTGTGTTATTTATCTTCCTTAGTCCAACTTTTTACTATGAATTATTAAAATACACTTGGAAGCATGGAGCCATTTGGAAGAAGGGTCTTACCAGAGAGTAACACAGATAAAAGCAATAAGATAAAAGAAGCAACCCCATCACCACAAGTTGCAAGGAATACTCCAGAGAAGAAAACATCCATTTTATTGGTTAAATTACTGAAATCTCATTGACATAAATCTCACTGAATTAATACAGTATGATGCTTAAATTCATCACCTTAGAAAATAGTATAATGACTACCCAAAAGCAAAACTGCCACATGAAGTACAGAAATTTAATTTATATTGTTAGTATACCTGCAGCTAAACTGCAAGATGACTGAAACAAGAGGCTAGTGCAGCAAAAGAAAGAAAAGGGGGGAAAACAAGGAAAAAATTGGGAAAAAAAGTACACTAGCAGTTTTTATAGTTGCTAGTGAAACCTGCTTTCTTGTAAATATGTACCACCTGGCTAGACTGTCTTCCATCCAGAGTCCTTTCTGTAATTGGAGTCTACACACACTTCCTTACTGAACTCAAGAGGTAAACTACTAAAGGAATTTTCTCCCAGAGAAGCAATTGAATAGTCCTGTCATTGTGCAGGGTGAAATTATAACTCGTTCTTTAAATAATCAGGAAAAAAATTCTCTGCCAAGTATTTCTACCCCTCAGTTTATAATAGCCTCATTTTATTTTATTTTTTTTCATTTAGCTACTTCTAATTTGGCAAAACTTAAGCCAACTTAAACCAAAATTTTCCAGGCTACTTATCCCAGGTTAAATATATTAGACAACTCTCAGGAAAAAAAAAAAAAGACTTCAACAGAAGAAGAAAGGTGTTTTTATGTCCTGTTAAGGTCTTACAGTCACTTCTCTAAGACGTCCCAAGCAGGACATGAAACTGGAAAAGAGGACTGACTTGAATCAGAGGTTGGTCTTTTCCAGATTTTGTAAAGAACTTCCCATATTCTTATCTATGAAAATTAAGGTTTTGCATGCTGATATAAAGTGGGTCAGAACTTAACAGTTACATTCTGCAAAGACTTGCCTTTCGTTACTATACTCCTGTCCTGTGCAGGGCATGCACAATCATTGCATAATAATTCACTGTATTCATTCCCTGTTAAAGATTGCTAAGGGAAGGGAGATGCTTTTTCTCCCACAGATTCTCCAAGGACTCCAGCTGCTGGCAGATAATTTTCTTACTATCCATTAAAATAGCATGCCTAGAGAGAAAGAACTGAGGCACGAGTTAGAGCATGAAGGAGAAGAGCAGACAAGATTTCTGATCTTGAAGACAAGAGCAGATTCTCAGATTTGGACAAGAAAGTGTAGAATCAAGCATATGATTTCCTAGGTCTGTGGAGATGCATTTGTCTGTAACACCCCTGTAGTCATATAGGGGTCAACAAAGGCTTGGTATCACCTTCCAAAAGGTGAAGATGGTTGGATGCTGTGCAGAAAACATGATTCTCATGTGGCTTCTTCTCTCTGGCAATCCAGTAGTTTCAAAGCATGCTCTTGACAGGCACACACAATTTATGTGTTTCTGTTTTCTGGGAATCTCACTTGAAATCTGAAGGTCTGAGCTGTTAAAACAGACAATTCACAGTTGCAGCTGAAATCAGTGGGAGCTGTAGATGATATTAAATATCTTTGCGGGGTATAAATCACATAACTCAGAGGACTTGGCAATATAAATTCATCACATCTTGCTTGTGAAGCACACAGGGGGGTGGGTGGAGACCCAGAAAAGGCTATGAGGAAATTAATATTTTGTATTTAGAGCAAGTTACAGATGATTTTAAGTCAAACCCTCAAACCACACATTTCATTTCCCTTTTTTCTCTTAGAGACCCCTGTTCAATTGATATCTTGAATAATAATAACAGCCAGCTTGATAGAAGGTGAAATAGAAGAATCTGCTTCCTCATTGGTGTGTTTTGCAATAGCAAAGGGAAAGAAGTGGACATTTGAGCATTACTGCATTGTACAGGGAACTCAGCTCTTCATAGGCCTGAGAAGCACACTCAGGTGTTTTTCCTGAATATGTCATTGGGAGACTTCGTAGAAATTTTTTTCTTAAAACCAGGTGGTCCTAAACATAGCTGGACATGAAGAAGACACTGTCAAGATGCAAGGAGTTTTTCCTTGAGGTTGAAATAAGGGCCCATTCACAGTTCTGATCCTTAAGGAATTTGGCAGTAGCTTGAAAGGGTTTCCAGCATCACAACTTTGGATTTATCTCCTTAACAGCTGTTCAAATGGTAATTTCAGTATCTACAATCTTTCTGCAGTCAAGACCAAGAAACCTTTTCCATTCAAATGCTCCCCAGACCTGGGCAGCCACCAGATCTTGAGTGTGACTCACAGTACAACATGCAGAAATGCAGAATCAAGAAGATCAGGACAGAGTTCTCCCTAGAGAAAAGTTTTAAACTCTTCAAAATCCAACAAGAAAACGTAATCTCTTTTCCAATTACAGAATGTGAGTAGAATAATTTTTGGTGGTAGTACTCTATAAGCCCTCCCTGCTTGTTCTCATGTGAACTGCATTTTCTGTGATGTGCTGTAGGGCATGTAGTGTGCTGCAGAGATTTCCAGCTGACAGAATCATATACCTGTGTCTTCTGTCAAAGATCACAGGAAAACTAAGCAAATAATTCTTTAGAGAAAAGTGCTAACACCTTACAACACAGCCATACATACTCCAGATTTCAGATACACCGAGGCAGATGTACTAAAATATTTAATCACTTTCTGAATTCATAAACTTTTCTTAAGCATCTCTTTCTAACACCATGTTATGAGGTGAACAGCTGTACCTTGTTTGCAAATCAAAAGTGAATTGAAAGGGGAGAGGTAAATGAAATGTGTGCAGGTGTATAAGGAGGCCATAGCACCTAGTTTGCAGTATGGCTTTCAGAATCTATACAGAAACTCTTGCTCAGATGACATGCTACAACTGAAATGCCCTTGAAATCAAAGAAATTAATTTCAATTTTTGTTGTAAATTAGAGGCAAGTCACTTGCCACAGGCATTTAGTTTAATTGATTGGCCAAATTCTATAATTTGTAGATACAGACAAAAATCTAGGTGTAAATTTTCCATGAGGCTCACTGCAAAAAATACTAATAATACAAGCTAAACAATTAGTGTCCTTATGTAATATATTGTGTGCAAGTTTTCTGGTGTACTCAGATACAGAATAATGTTGCTTTTATACAGCCAAGGTTCAACATTTAAATATGTTAGCTAATGTGTGTTCATCCCTGTTAAGGTAATACTAAAAAAATTTATTTTGAATGCCTGTATAAAACGCTCTAGAGCAACTGGCTGTAAGCAGATCATGTCTCAGAGCAGATATAATTATTAGAGTCCAAAACCGTAAATTTGCTGCAGTGTTTTCAGCTCTGGTATTCGTTAGCAAGCAAGTTCATGTAAGATATTTGCTTGAATGGCACACTTCACTTTGAAGATGAAGATCAGGGGGTTTACCTTTGCTAAACTGGGAATGCATCAGTAGGCCAAAGAGACCCATCTGCCAGCAGAATATCTACATATACATATTCAAAAAAGTGAATCCATACTTGATTTAGTCAGTTTTTACACTGCTCTTTTGCCCGAATGAATTAGATGCAAAATAATTTGGAGGAAAAGAAGAGGAACAGAATGAAATTGTGTAGCAAGACGAACCTCTTTTAGGGCACGGTGCTCCAAGGTCCAACCAGGTGCTCCAGGAGAAACTCAGGAATAGTGCTCTGAGTCTAATGCTCTCAGGGCTGAGCAGCCTGAATCGGTGCTACTGCTCCAAAAGTGGCCTCCCCTCTGGCTTCCTCAGGTGTGAGCTTTATTGGCCCCCTAATCCTGCTCATGCACAGTAGGGGCCCGCCCTAATCAGGCATAGGTGGGCTTAACAGAAGCTCATGCCCACTACCTGGCAATTAGTGCCACCTGGTTGCCTCATTTCACTACAAAATTGGATCTTAGTTATTGGACATAAAAATATATATTTTGCAGATAGGTTCTTTCTCTGAGGAAGACAATCTGAGACACAGGATGTGATGCAAATAATTAGCATATCATATGAAAATCAGGACAAGGTCCCCAGCTGACAGGAGGGATTACTCCTTCATCTTGATCAGTTAGTTAAAGCTTGGTTTCTTCTCCTTCCTTGGTGGTGTTTTTACAGACATTTGTAGCTATGCTGTCTGTGCTGGCAAATGTAAATTCACACCTTACATTTCCCTTTTCTGTGGTTCATACCCCTTCAGGTAATTTCAAGATGATGATTTTCTTCATCCAAATATATTGAGAAACTAAAAATAGCAGTCCTGGAGACCAGCACCACAGCTTTCTGATCTAAAGGTCTAGCACACCAAAGAATCAAAGATGACTAAGATGTTTTTCATAGAAAGTCTATAGGATTTGATCCAATATCAAAGGAAACAGAAAAAGGAGTGGGGTCAGTCACTGTAACAGACAGGTTTTCTGACATACAGTTAAATGGTTGAAGGTTCAAATGGTTGAAGATTTGTGGAGGAGTAGCCTGAAATAAAGCTTTACTGAATTATTTATGGGTTAATGTTTACCGAAAGATAAACTGAAGCTCTTGGTTTAGCATGTGTTTGCCAAGGTGAGGAGAGATTTTTGCTTTTCAGGGTTTTTTTTCTACCCTGCTTTAGGACAGATAAAATTCATCCAAACTAGCAAAATGTAATTCAATCACTTTCTGAAAAAGATGAGTTTCAGATATTTACGTGGCTGAGTAAATATTTTTTTTGTTTTATTTTTCTGAATGTTAGAGGACATCAATAGAGCAAAGGTACAAATTTAAGACTCTCTTGTCTGATATGAGAATATTTTTGTTTAAATGAGTAAGAATTATCTAATCAATTTCTAGATACTTCTAATACTTTGAATGCTTAAATTACTCATTTGGGGTTTATAAAAATGAAAGAGGGTTTGTGCCTTGGGGGATGGGGGGAGTGGTTTATTTTCTGCATTATTAAAGATAAAATTCAAATTATTAGTATTTTTTTATCAGGTAATCACATGATCCTGACTTTGCTGGAAGCAGAAATCTTTCTTCTGGAAATCCACAACATGTTTCAGTATTATTCCCTCTGGATGTTTTTACCTCTCAGTAAACATTATTTGTAAGTAGACGTACAGAAAAATATTAAAAAAAAAAGTCACTGGCAAATCCCACTTGGTATTCCTTTTTCTTATTTTTTTCCTATTTTCCTTTTCCTCCACAGGACAGATTGCATTTAAGAAAACCTCTTCACATTTCTAAGCCACTTGTCTGTATTTTCATTTTCTGATTTGAAAATGAACACAATTCTTCTGTCTGTGCAAAACATGAGATCATTCTGGGCAAATATTCGCAGATACATTATGGATATATTTCCATAGAAATGTCATGGCTCTTCCAAGAGGAAAAAAAATAATAAGAGGACTGAGACAACCATTTTAACAGGGAGTTTTACAGAATACAATTCTTCTACCAAGCAGTATGCTCAGGTACTACACAAGTTGTGTGTAAGCATATTTCTTGCAGACAATTCGAACAAACAAATAGGATTTCCCCTGCAAGCAATTGAACTGGGATATATTAGACTGGTTATTATAAAAAACCCAAGTTTTTTATTCTCTTAAAGAGTAGCAATTGGTTTTATTGAGTCTTCATTCAATGGCTACTGTAATGTACATGTTTCTGCCTAAGTGGAGTAAGGACTGCAACCATGCTCATTGGCTTGTGAAGCAGGCTCAGTTTTCAAAGTTCAGGTCCCATTAATTCATTTGCTGACAGAACCACAGGTAACTTTGTGTTGGTGTTTTGCCCAGCTCTGATGAGATATTTCATTGTCAAGATTGCTGAGCAACCAACACAGCAGCAACCAACAGTTCAATGTTATTAAAAACTTCATCGATTAAAATATATACAGGCTCAGAAAGCAAATTCAACCAGGGGAAAGGGTATCCCACCTACATTCCTTTCCCAAAACAGCCTCTTTTTTCTAAATATAACTCCACTTGCATTAATTGCACTAATCTTCTCCAGAGACAAGACAAAAGTTCAATGTTTAGATGTTCCTAAGTGCTGACACTACCATACCTTTATGGATCCAATAAGAAAAATGGAGAAATAAACTTTGAATTAAATCTGACCAGTATTATTAAAGGTAATAGATTTTTTATAAATATGTAATTAATAAAAGAAGAGCTATGGAGAATCTCCCCACCTCTACTTGACCTGGGTGGGAAACTTGTGACAGATGACATGGAAAAGGCCAAACTGTTGAGTGCTCATTTTGCCTCGGTCTTCATCGATGCCAATTTCTCCCTGAGGATACAGCTCCCTGAATTGGAAGACTAAGATGGGGAGCAGAATGAAGCCCCCATAGTACGGGAGGAGATGATCAGTGCCCTTGTGCTGCATGGATGTGCACAAGTCTGTGGGACCAGATGGGATCCACCAGAGGTTACTAAAGAAGCTGGCAGAAGTGCTCACCAAGCCACCCTCCATCATTTATCCACAGTCCTGGCAAACTGGGAATGTCCCAGCTGATTGGAAACTGGCAAATGTAACTCCCATCTACAAGAAGGGCTGAAAGGATGATCTGGGAAACTATAGACCTGTCGGTTTGACCTCGGTGCCAGGAAAGGTTATGGAGCAGGGCATCTTGAGTACCATCACGGAGTACACACAAGATAACAAAGTTATCAGGCCCAGTCAGTATGGGTTTATGAAAGGCAGGTCCTGTCTGACTAACTTGATTTCATTCTACAAGATGACTCGCCTAGCAGATGAGGGAAGAGCTGTGGACATTGTCTATCTGGAATTTAGTAAAGCTTTTCACACTGTCTCTCACAGCACTCTTCTTCAGAAACTTATGGCACTTGGCTTGGATAAATATACCCTTCACTGGGTAAAAAAATTGGCTGGATGGTCAGGCTGAAAGAGTGGTAGTGAATGGATCTAAATCTGGCTGGCGCCCAATCACGAGTGGTGTCTTCAGTGCTGGGGCCTCTTCTCTTTAATATCTTCATTAATGATTTGGATGAGGGGATTGAATGTACCCTCAGTAAATTTGCAGATGACACCAAACTAGGTGTCGATCTGCTGGAGGGTAGGGAAGCCTTACAGCAGGACATGGACAGGTTGGACCAATGGGCCAAGGTTAACTGCATGAGGTTTAACAAGGCCAAATGCCAGGTCTTGCACCTGGGTCACAACAACCCTGTGGTAAGCTACAGACTTGGGGAAGTGTGGTTAGAGAGCTGGAAAGGGACCTGGGGTAATTGGTTGATATTCTACTTAATATGAGTCAGCAGTGTGTGCAGGTGGCCAAGAAGGCCAATGGCATCCTGGCTTGTGTTAGGAACTCAGTGGCCAGCAGGAACAGGGAGGTGATCATCCCTCTGTACTCAGCTCTGGTGAGGCTGCATCTTGAGTACTGTGTTCAGTTCCGGGCACCTCACTATAGGAGGGACACAGAAGTGCTGGAGAGTGTCCAGAGAAGGGCAACAAAGCTCATGAAGGGCCTGGAGCACAAGTCCTGTGAGGAGTGGCTGAGGGAGCTGGGGGTGTTTAGTCTGGAGAAGAGGAGGTGAGAGGAGACCTTAGAACTTTCTTTGACTACCTCAAGGGAGGTTGGAGCGAGGAGGGAAACAGCCTCTTCTCCTTAGTAAAATGTAAAAGGACCAGAGAGAATGGATGGAAGCTGCACCAGAGGAGGTTTAGGCTGGATATTAGGAAATATTTTTTCACTGAGGGGGTTGTCAGGCATTGGAATGGCCAGGACAGTGGTAGAGTCACCATCCCTGGAGGCATTTAAAAGGCATTTGGACCTGGTCCTTAAGGATATGGTTTAGTAGTTAAAATTATGGTGTTGGTCAAAGGTTGGACTTGATGATCTTGGAGGTCTCTTCCAACCTAAACATTCTGTGATTCTGTGAAACCATACCAGCTGGATTTCCCCTCATGAGAAATACCTCAACGTTTTAAAATGCAAGCTCAGTTTATGTTTAAATATTCAGTATTCTTCAAAAAGAAAAAGCAAAGGACAAGAAACCAGCAACTTTGGAAATCACCACAAATATTAATGATGTTAAAATGGTACTTCCAAACCAGAAATTCCTGGTAACTTTTGAACCACTTTGAGCAGCTGTCAGGGTAATCAGATAATTCATTCTAAGGGTGGTTATATATCAGTTATATCACATTTTGCAGGCTTGAAGGTCTCCCAGTGCTGGAGGTTTCTGGAGAGCTTTCCCAGCACAAACAAGCACAGGTCTGCCACTAGTTCAGTAATCCCTTGACAGGCAGCAATAGCTGCTGTAGCCTCAGCAGCCTCAGAGAAGCAACCCCCACTGTTCCATCACAATTGGGACTGCCCTTGCAACAAGGCCTCAAAGTGACATAAATCCTAAACTTTAAACTCAAAGAGGAATTTCTACCCTTCTAGTGTTTCAGTCCAAGGCTCTTTGACACTGTGTTAGTATAGGAGGGCACTGTCAAGAATAATCCTTACACTGGTAAGAATAATCCTTAGTACAACTGGTAGACAACTACCTCATTCAATATAATTTCTAGTAAATGCTGTGTTTGACTGAACTTCAAATCACCTGAAAACATTCTTGCAAATAAAGCCTTCAGATCCAGTTGCTTCTCTCTGCTTGTTTACAGATGCCATCAAGAATGTCCTACAAAGAACTTCTTACCTCTTTGTAAAAACATTGATTGCATTACCACCAGAGTAGTTATATATATATATATATATATATGCATATACAATTAGCAAAAAAGTCTATTTTAACCTAAGTCCTACTAGCAAAAACACTGTCAAGTAATTTTAATTTTAAACCAGTATTCTTCCTTCCTTAAACTACTATTGCTTGATCTGTATGCACAAAGGAAGTGTTTCTTCATAGAGAGTTACTCAGTGTATGTGTCAATTAGATGTACTTCAGAACAAGTATGTCACTTTTACCTTTATGGAATCTCTCAATAAAAACTCCACAAAGACCTTTTGCATCATCTTGCTCAAGCATTCCAGAATTCATTAGTAGCTTAGATCATAAAGAATGCATGAACAGAATTACAAAACAGGTAAAGAAGATTGTCCTTTCTTCTCTTCTGTTCTTCTTCTCTAGGAAAAAGAAAAAAAGAGAAAAAAATACCCAAATACCCACCACAAAACCAAACCAAACACACCAACCAAAAACCAGAAATCAATATCATCACAAAATAGAAGAAAACACAATGAAAAAATAGCAAACCCAAAGAAACAAGCCCAGAAAGCAATCCTAAGGGCACAAATGCTACTGATACACAAGACCATTTTTCATTAATTTCCACATTCACTGAGAAGCTTAAAGAAGGGAATCAAATATGAGCCTTTCAAAAGCAGCAGACACATTAAATTACCTTAATTTTTGCTTTAGTCTTGAAGGTGTAGTATAGGAGTACATTATACTTAGGTTTGTAATTCATTGATATTTGTAATCCATCATCACTTGCCAAACAGCTAATTTCTATTGGTTGGGAATGGGAAAAGGCAATCTGCACCCATGTACATCTATGTAAATTTCTTCAAATAAAGTAGCTGATCCCAGCTCTCCATAGTGGCACTTGAAACCTCTTTCTAAATAAATTGTCTACTGGAGAGTTTTAACTGAAGATTTACTAGTGCTAAGCCCCATGCTGAAGTTTACAACCATATGCACCACTGATTCCAATAAAGTATTCTTGAATCTCACAGAAAACTACCTATTGCAGACAAGTAGCAATAGACATGTCATATCTTTGGCATATGGCTGAACTGTCAATATTACAAGTAGATTTGTATGCTGAGCATTAGTTTGAAACTCCTACCTTGCTCAACTTAAGAACAGATAGCATCAGAGAACTGGCTGACATTGCATGTTAAAGGGAATAAAAGAACAATATGTCACTGCCACAAAAGTCCTCACAGTATTCTGAGTACATTTATGAGGGGGTGATCCAGTGCATAAAGAAACAAGTTCAGTGGAAATTAAAATAAATTATTTTAGAACATTTCACTAAAGTTTTAAAGGAAATCTAGATTATGAACAAGAATGATGTCTTGTTCGCATTCCATCTCTTAATGCAATACATCCATCACAGCCTAAGGAATGTCTTCCCTGCTTTATCACAGTAGAAATTTTTGGTTTCTTTTTCATCATTGCTGAGTATTTTTCCCATTAAGAAGGCTTAATTCCAGCTTGGGCCATTTGATTTTTTTTCTTAGTATCTTTAAACTTCAGTTGTAATTGAATCAACAGAAGTACTATCTAATCATATTGTTCTGCTATTTATGAAGCTTTATAAATCTCTCTGCAAGAAAATTAGTGTCATATCAAACTGCTGAGCCTGAATTTTGTTGGCAGAGACAGATGTGGGGCACTTTAGCGTGGAATGGCAGATCCTGTTTTAAAAATAATTCCTCCCCAGATCCCTTCACACTCCAAACTACATAATCTAGTGTATTGAGTAGTAGGACTCTTATGCAGGTCAACTTCAACTAAGATTAAGACATCTAAGCTGCAGCTTTCACAAAATATATGTGACCTATTCATTCTAACATATTCATTACTGCTAATTAAAAACTGTAGCATTTTAACTCCTGCTATAAACATTCTGTTAATGGTTTTCACACACAAAAAAAACCCCAAAAACCCAAAAAACAAAACCCTTTTAATTTCTTTTGATAAAAAGCAACCTACAGCAGAAAATAAAAATCTTTATATATCTACTGCACCCCTTACATAAATGTGCAATCCCAGCTGGCAAAAAAACCCGACAGGTTTAAGAGTTTTTCAAAGTTTTAAACCTTTTAAATAGGCTAAAGAGACATTCACTGTTCTTAAGATTGTACTGTTCTTTGCTACACACCCAAAGAAACTTACTTTACAGGTTGGCCAACCTTTTCAAGCAAGACTACGCCTGCAGGTAGGCTCAGTAATAAATATACAGATCATCTTCCAAAAGTAACAATGAGAAACCAACACCTCCGGACATCAGGATATTCTTATTTTAAAAGTTAAAAGTACATTATGAGAAAATTAGTTTGAAACACTGTCTTTATTTTTTGTTATATGAATAATACATACATTTACACTTAATTAATTCTGCAATCTTGAGATACACACATAAAAATTACATACTGGTTGCCAAATACCTCCAAACTAAATTCTACCCCACATCCAATGTTGTGGGGTAGGCAGTCAGAAAATTAACTCTGAAATAACATGCATTCAGCCATGCAATACACACTTTAACAAACATAAATTACTCTTACACATGTTAAATTAAGGCAACAAATTCAGGAAAAGTCCAAGTTCCAATGGACTGGATTTGCAACGAATTAAAAATTTTAGGTTTAGCTTTTGTTTTAATTTTGAGTGTCTCCATTTACTTTGCTTTAAAAAACATCTGCTAGAATTCTGGTAGGTTTTGAGCTGTTTGTCTATATATTAGGCTATAAAAGCACTACAGTCACTTCGGAAAAATACTTGCCAGCATTTACAAGGTTTGTATTTCTAATGACTTTTCACTGTTTATGCTTTATTAACAGCCCAGTATTGTTTTATCTCTGTTTGCAAATACTTTGAAACTGTTGGTTTTGTCTAGGAACTTGAGAATTTTTCAGAGTACTCAGCTAGAGTTTCTGATAGCAGCTGAGCATCTTCCAACATATAACCAAGACTGAGTAATTGGAACAAGAATATTTATGACTACCTCAAAATAGGAGCTATAGAAGAAACATAATTTTAGGAGTCTATATTGGCAATTTTGAATGGAGTCTAATAAATCATGATTAAATCCCTTCTGGTGGAAGAAAAATCTGTTAAAAATATTTTGAATGAGCCTTAAATTCTAATGGAAAGACTACCATTCTTCTCTAGAATATAGAGTAAAACTCAAGCCCAAACTTGAATAAATTACAGATAAATCTGCCTGAAGCCTAGAGTTCCATTGACAAGGTTTACTAATAAATAAAATGCTTTTTTTGCTCCAATAACTATGTTTACACAACAAAATTATTTTAAGTGGTGTCCTAAGATAATCAATCACAATAATAGTCCAAAGATTTTCTTTCAAGTAATTGCTGTTGACAATAAATTTTCTCCTAGCATTTGTTTTCTGTTATGCTGTATATCCCATTTATTCCTTCTCTCTTTTATAATACACCTTTTTATATAGACACTAGTATTTATGTCTTGACAGATTTTTGTTAGTTTATAGGTTTAATTATTTTTTTTAATGGTGTATCATAATTTCATTTCTCTTCCCATCAAGCACTTTACTAACATAATACTGGATATCAAAATATCTATTTGTGAACACTGCTAATTCCATGCTTCACACTTTAAATGTGGCTAGGTGTTTGGAACATGGAGGGAGATAACAAATTACTTTATGTGTACTCATGTTAAATTGTTTTATAACTAAGCTCAGATATTTTTTTTCATCTCAGTTCAAGACATTGCTTTTAAAAAGCACCCTGGTGTGTATTTCCTTCATTTAGTGATGGAGGGAGCTGTTACAGGAGAGTGTTAATGAAAATTTTGCCACTGATTTAAGCAGAAGTAGAACCAAGCTTGACATATTTGAAATGAAGAAAAATGTCTCACAACATTCCTGATTCCACCCTGAGGAAATCTGCCACTGAAATTTATAGGCAAAGAATTGTATTTTATATTCCAATCACTAATGTTACGCTAATTAATAATAAAAATAACAATAAAAGAAAATATTTGAATTGGGATACAGTAAACTTCATCATTTCCATTATTTTCCTTCAAAGTTTATTTATGTGAAAGATGCATAATAGGCACTTCTGTTATTCTTCAGCTTGACATCAGCATGTTACTCCCTCCTACAACCCTGAGGAGAATTTCAAGTTTTCAGGTAATAAGCCTCACTCCTGCTCATCTGCCACCCACCCCAGTTGGTGGGAAGTAATTTCATATGCTACATTCACCCTAATGATAATGAATCCTTATTAATATGAAAATCTATTCTATTGAGGGCATAGGGTGATGATATGTAAAACCAATTCATTAAATGTTTATAACTCCATAAACCAAAATTATTCCTTCTGAGTACAGGTCCTAAAACATTATTTTTGAAAAGATATACTGCTTGTTTTTCCTGTGTGTAAAAGTAAGTGGTCCTTCTCAAAACCCTCCAGCTGAGTTAGTCCTGCAGGCAAACACATGATTTCAAAAATAACCCTAAGCAAATAATTTTGATCAGAAGATAAAATGGAGTGCATCCACGGAAGGGCAATGAAGCTGGTGAAGGGTGTAGAACATAAAACCTTCGATGAGCAGTTGAGGAATCTGGGGTTGTTTTGCCTAGAGACAAGGAGGCTGATGGGAGACTTTACTGCTCTCTGCAACTTCCTGATTGAGGCTGTAGCGAGGTGGGTGTTGCTGTCTTCTGCCAAGTAACATGTGATAGAGGAAATGGCCTCAAGTTGTTCCAGGGGAGGCTCAGATATTAGGAACAATTTCTTCACTGAAAGGGTTGCCAAGTACTGGAACAGGCTGCCCAGGAATGTGACTGAGTAACCATCTCTGGAGTTTTTTTTCAAAAGACATCTAAGTGTGGTACTTCAGTACATGGTTTATTGATGGGCTCGGCCATGTGTTAGGTCAACAGTTAGATTGATGATCTTAAATGTCTTTTCCAATGAAAATACTTCTATGATTCTAAGAACTTTTCTCTTGAAAACTACTGAGTTTGTAGTGATTTAAGTAGGCACTAAGAGGCACTATATCCAAAGACTACCTTTTATACTAAGGCCATCAAATCCAAAGAAGAAAAGAATACTATAGGGTTCCAGAGACTCAGGGCAAACATACACTCATACACAGTGGAACCAGTCCTTTCACTCAAAAATCCAAAGTGGCTTCACTGGTAAACAGGAGAGCCAACAGTAAAATATTCAAGCTGCCTGACCATGCTAAGGATTACAGTTAGCAGTAGCAATAAATGGATTGATAGGTACAGTTCCAGAAGAGCTGATCATCACAAAGTACAAAACAATAAAAATAAAGGAGGAAAATGAGGTATACAGCTAATGCAACAATTTAGAAATGAAGATAACTAGGTAGGGCATCTTGTAATAAAGATGCAGATGACCCAAGCTACTGGAAATTATGTGTAAGCAGCATGATTCATACACCTAGCAGAGAGCCAGCAATGAGAAGAATAACACTGAAAATCAGTAATGAGCTTCTTACTCCAGAACTATAACAGTAACTATATGACACTGAAGCAAAAGCCTAATCTCTTCATAGCAACCTGCCTGTTAGGTGGACCCAGACTGTGCAAGTGAAGAACAGAGTGGGGAGATGAAGGGGATCAGTGATTGCCTTTTCCAGCTAGTCCTGTAAGCCTAAGGAGCAGATGAAAGGTTACTCACTAGATTACTTTGCAGGCTAATGGGAAAGAAGAAAGGTTGGAAATGAGATATTACTTTAAGCTTTCAGCCACTGCTTTGTTGAATAAATATTCAGGGAATTCCATAATCATACTAGAATGCTTAGATATAAAATACACATATTCAGAATATCTCTTTTTCTTCATGTCTCAGTCAATAAGCTAAGCAAGTAGAGTGGGAAGGTATTGCCCTTCCAAATCACAGTATCAGTCCTTTTCTCAGGTTTCTGGATGAGCTCTATAATAGCAGTCACTCAGGTTTTGATGCTGCCAATCAATACCAAGAATAGACATAAATCAAAGCACCTTCTGCTAGACCGTGTGGTTCAACTAAAATAACATGGTTGTGAAAGGCAGAAGAAACAGTGGCATAGAACAGGCTCACCTAAGGAGCTAGGACGGATATGCTGCTTCTGGTGCCCAGCCTACTTCATAGCATGGCTTCCTTTTTCTCAGATGTTTTACCTAAAAGATGGGTCCCAATGCAAACTGAATAAAAACCGGTCATTTCTTTAGGAAAAAAACAAAAACAACATGATGCTTACTAGCTTTACAAAGTTTTGTTCCATGAGGTAGTGTCCTGGTTTGGGCCAGGATAAAGGTGATTTTCTGTCTTGTACTTTTGCTTTTAGCAAAGTCTCCTGTAAGTAGTTGCACTTGCTGAAATTAACAGCAAGTTTCTCAGACAGTGTCTGCTTCTAGGACTGATAACGCTTGATGTTTATAGTTACTGCTAGAGACTGGTGTGCAGAGCCAAGGACACTGCTCAGCTCTGGAGAAAACTTCTACCCTCCAGAAGGAATAAAGAGGTCCCACCTGCATCCCTCCTTTGGGGAGGAACGGACAAGATAGATGCCAGAACTGACCAAACAGAGTATTCCATCCCATATACGTCATCCTCAGTATAAATTTGAGGGATCACGAGGGCCAAGCCAGATTTCCTGCTTCCAGCTTCCTGCCCTTCCTGCCTTTCCTGCTTCCCTTCCTTCACCCGGCATCCTGGAAGGATTCTGTCCGTTCTTCTGCCTGTGCTCCTGATCCGTGCCAGCCCTTATCTGTGTGTTCCTGCCTCCAGTTCCCAACTGCTGCCGACTCCAGGAGTCCAGCCTGGACTTTCCCAGGGCTGCCCTGCAGCCTCGGTGGTGACGTGAGAGTTTTTGGGGGAAAAGGGAGGAGGAATGTGGTATCCATTTTCCTGTGTATTTGTAAATATTTAGTAATCTTTCCTATTTATCCTATTACTGTTTCATTAAAGTTGTGCAGTTTAGTTTCCAACCCATAAGTCTCTCTCCCTTACTCTCTCTCCTTTCTTATCAGGGAGGAGAGAGAGATTAATAGAGAGCGTCTGTCACTCGGTTTAATTGCCGGGCCAATGTTAGACCGTGAGAGGTAGCATATATTAAATTTTGCCTACTCATAGGGCGACATCATGAAAAGCACAGCTGCTAATTTGCAATACATATTGATTTAGTGGAATATTGCAATCATCTTTCCAGATCTTTTTGTCGCTTAATATTTTGGAAAGGCAAGGTTTTATGAACAAATAAGACAATACAGCACTAAAACTTTATAACATGGCTTGAATGTGAAAAAACAAACAAATAAAAAAGCTTGAGCAAAGCTTTGAGCATAAGGGACTAAGCATTTTAAATTCTAGACTGCTGTTTACAACACAAAAAACACAAAAAATGGAATAAAATGCATCCCAGTAAGTTGTGTTTCTGGAGCTTCTAGCACTGCAGAACATTAAAACCAGCACTTCATCGTGAACTTCAGTCACATTGATACAAGTCTGTGTTCATTAACTACCCGAGTCTTCATTCTCCTTCCCCATCTTCTGCTACAAAAATTACATTCAGTAAGCCTAAACAAAATTACTATTCTTTCAGTTTCGTTTTCTTATATCAACTTTTCATTATTTTTTCAGTTACAAAAGTTTCATTTTACAGCTCTTTCAACAGCAGCTGCAGGAATATTCCCTGAGATATACATTTACTCTGACTCTTATTTTTCCTTTCAGGAAGTTAGCATTCCTTAATACTTTACATTCTTATTTACCTAATTTTCAAACTTGTCAAATTTGCACTTTTTGGCTTATTAAAAAATAATCTCAGTATACCCAGTCTGCAATTTACTCAGCTGAAAATTATGTTCTGCCATTTTAAATCTGATTAATGAACTGAAAGTAAATTGGGAATTCTAACTCTGTTCTGTATAACATGGGTATATAGAGAAACAACTTTTAGTGAACAGATGTTATGTGCAAAACTAGGAACATACTGACTATAATTTGTTCCCTCTGTTGCCACTGGTGCCAAGTATTAATAAAAAAATAAAGCTTACAGTAGAACTGTTCAAGAAATCTAATTTAAATGTCTTTCTCTTGCAGATGAAGCAGTCTTTGCATCATCTTTGCATAAGGTGATGGGGTGATCAGGAGCTGCAAGGAGCTGCGGATGCGGATTGCCACAGTTCTTCAAAGAACTGATCAGAACTTCCCAAGTTATTTCTCTGTCCCCTGCTGATTCTGTGAGCTACCAACTGAATACGCATTTTTTTTTCATGCTCATATGCCAAGATTTACAAGAGTGTCTCTAACTCACTTATCCACTCCTGTCTGTACTCGGGGCATCAGTCAACAGCTGAGACAGCATCCTTTATTTTAAACTTCTCTTGCTGCATAAAACAGACCTTAGTCAACCTCCAACTTACAATGAAAGGTGCATTTGAAGTTTGATTTCTTTCCCTGGAACAATTACCTAAATTTTACTCTGTTATCCTTGAAATCACCTCTCATTTAACACATTTTTTTTCTATGAGTTATAAAAATTTTGCCTCTGATTTTGAAAACTAAAAAAGGATGTTTATTTCACTGAAGTTTCTTCTTTTTTTAAATCAAGTTATGCATTAAAATGTGCATAACTACACAAGCTATTTCTGTATATCTTATTATTGCAGATCAAACTTAGCAGCAATTACTGGGCAAAAAAGCAGAATCTAACTGATCCCTAAAAACCATAATAAATAAATAAATAAATAAAAGCACACGATGGCAAAGATGTATGCCAATTCAAATTTCACTGACTTATTTTAAGACATATAGATAATTGTGATTAAATTAATAGCCCTACAGTGACTATGGCAACATACAACTGTTAATCTTTGATTTTAAAAAGATACATGTACATCATTCCAAAGGTGACAAATGGATCAGGTTTGATTCCCCTTTCATTTTACCTTAGCAAGGCCTAGAATAGAACATTGTTATCCCAGGAATCTCTAGCAACTTCAGTGGCAACCATCCTAAAGTAGTTTGACCTACAATGCTCAAGTCTGAATGCCACAATCTCCAGCATCTTCTCCAAAATCCAATGTCTTTCAAACTCACAAAGTGCAAGTGAACTTCAAATTACAGTAGGTATTTTCTCTCATATTTGAAGTATGGTGAAAAAGTATCAAGTTGTTGCTAGACTGATTTTAATGATGACTGATGCAGAAATTAGTTTAATGCTTCCCAGTCATGTCAAAACCTTTCAGGAAGAATCTACTGCTGAGAGTGGCAAATCCATTGACACTGTAACATGCACTGGAAAGGAAATCTGTAAAACTTTGCTGCCCTTCAGCAGTTTGTAGGTGATGATTTCTCATATTGAAAATTTATAGTGTATTTGATGGAGTGAACTGAACAGATATAGACCACTCTGCTGTTTCCTATCGTAGAAGAGTTTAAAGCACATTCATAATCTGCAGTATCCACACTTGCGGAGCACTTTATTTTGACCCAGATAATCTGTTATTTTAAAGCATTTCCAAGTTTAACTGACTAACAACAACATCATGGAGCTCAGAACTCATTGTGTGTAGAAGGAAGTGAACACATCACTTATTTCAATGTGAAAATGCCAAGCCAAAAATCAACAGTCAGTGCAATTCCACTGACTTCCAGGCATGTATTTTATAAACTAAAATGCCAGCACAGAGCTACCTTTAGGTTAGCTTGTGATTTTTAGGTTTAGTTGAGAATATATTAACTAAAATTCTCTTACCTTTCTTACCATTAGCCATATAATATTCCAAGGATCTCAGAGCGTGACTACCATATGAAAACCATTCTTTTGGAAACTAACATCACAGCAATTTTGTGAAGCAAAAATTACTTTCAGAGTCAAGATTTCTCTTGCTGTGGTTCTAGGAAGAAAAATGCTCGTAGTTAAGACCTTTTGCTCTACCGGTATGCACAAAGCTCAACATAAAGAAATCAGATTGTCAAGTAGATGACCAGGTTATCAGCAATGGGATATTGCTGAATATTGTATCCACTCTTTAACCTGGCGGTCACATAAAAAAGGAAAGCCAGTTCAGTCACTCATATTGTCCCAATCACCATGATCCTGTAGTCCACATGAATATTAAATTAACTTCAAAGGTGACATAAAGCAGAGGAAAATAAGGTCATAAAATCAGATTGACAGCATTTCTGCACTTTGCAATTATATTTATCACTGTGAGATTAGCATATACAACACGGCCCTAATTTTAAACCTAGCCATAACAGTTTCTGTGCAAGAGAAGAATTTAAGAAAATTTCACAGAAACCTTTCACTGAAACTTTAAAGAAAGACCAGGTTTGTAAAAAAAAAATTAGCAGAAAACATGCTAAGAACCTCACCTGTGGAATTAGACAGAATTAGTGGAATTAGACATCAGAATATGTTACAGTAAAATTAGTTTAATTATTCTAACTATGTGACAGTGTCTTTTGATTTGCAGATTGATTACCTCATTTCCTGCAGCTGGAGATATATATTCATACACCCAAAGTTTTGCTGAAAATAGGGTAGTGAAAAACGACCTATGACATTTTCAATAGGAAATTCATTTATGTACTTCAGGGTCCTGGAGATAAAACCTAACATTCTGAGGCGATTAACAACGTATTTTATTTAATTCAATCTCCTTAAGGAAATGAATAAGCATTAAAAAAAAGAAACTAAATCCAGACAAAAGGGAGACTGAAGGTAGTTGGGGTGAATTATACATAAAGTGAACTGGATAAAACAATGTGTAATCATTAAGACAGTGGAACATAAAAGCAAAGTATCAAGTTTGAATACATGGCATCACAGAAATAGCAGCCACAGACCTTGAATTTTAACAAAGCGATGTAGTCTCTGCAGATGCCTGTTGTATTTTTACGTAACTAACTTTTTATACAGTAATATCACTATTAAAATTGCAACAAGAAACATTCTGAGAAATATACTACTACATAAATATACTACATAAATATACTACAAAAATAATTTTGAAAGTTGTGAGGGCTCAATGTGATATTAAATCTCAGAACTACAACATAATTTTTCTCCTTGATTATACTGTTGCTCTTTTAAAGGAAGAGGAAAGCTCCATCTCATAAAACAGCAATTACAGTCCACTGGACTGTATTGTTCTGCATCACACCCAGCTTGCCAAAATGCATAAAATACTAGTCAATCACATGTCACTTTAATTCTAGAGGAAACTTCTGTCTTTATGAAAACCAAAAGATTAGTGAGGGTGGTAAGGATGCCAAGAAACAGAGAGACATGAGGGGCAAAATGCAATTCACAGGAGGCATAATCTGTTTGATTCAGAACTTGAATTTGAGCTTTCAGTCCTTTGAATAATAATATATATTTGATGCATCTGTTAGATTGTCAGCTTTTGCATTACATACTTTATTTCATGGTCTCTTTTTCTCTTTCTGAAGAATCTGTAGGGATAGATTAGGTAGGATGAATAGACTAGATGGGATAGGATGAATAAAGACTCTAGACATTAAATAAAGAATATATTTAGGTGTTTTATTTTGATTAATACTTGCATCCTTCTATCCATGTGAAAGGCGATTTAAAGACATTAGATAAGAGAAATACAATACTCCAGAGTCTAAGATTCTAAAATACAATTTTTAAAACAAAACTATGAATTTTTCTGACTTTAAAGTCCCGCTAAACCCTTAAACTTGGAGTTTTTTCAGAGTATTTTTTCTTTTTATTTAGATCAGTCAGAATAAAGATGCATATTTCTATCCCTTATTTGTTTCCTAGTTCTTTTTCATGTGCCAATTTGCAATGAGTGCTTAAATTTTTATCACTTTCCAACTCAGAAGCTGTCACAACTTTCCTGTGCATAGCTAACCCCAACTGTAAATCTTATAGATCACTAATGAAGACAGGACAGGAACAAGGTTCTAGATATGAGATGCATCCAGTATGGTTTTAGGCTCCCTTAAGGACAAGTCCTATGGAATTACACAGACAAGGTCCAGGAGATTTAGTAGTATAATAGTACTCCTTTGAAATCTGTAAGAAACAATAAACATTAGGGAATTTCAGCCAGCATAACCTCTATCAGAGTACACAGAGCAATTCAGGAACTACAGGGAATGGATCATCACACCCACAACATCAACACTGCCATAAAAGGTACACAGATTATTGCTCACTCACAAGAAGGCCCTACAAGAGGTTTTAGACACAGAACTACAATTTACTACAGTAAATGAGTGGAAGAGACATAGAGCATCCCAAGGGTCTCAGATTTCTCAAACTGTTACTGCTTTCTATTATATATTAAGGAATTTCCCTCAAGACTTTGTGCTCACTGAAAAAAACCCAATTATTTATTTATTTATACGCATTTCATTGTATTCCCAAGCACGTAAGGTTTCTTAGATCTTTATCTCTGCTTTTTCTTGAGCATTTGAAAAACAAGAATAGTTAACACTGTAAGTTCCTATCTCCAGCCATGTTCTGGCAGTGCTTCAGCAGGAGAGATAAAGGAAAGTTGTCTGGCTATCAAAAGAGCAAAGTGCTACAGCAACCCACCCGGATACAACAGCTATGCTGAGGTGTGACAGGGTTTACAAAGGTGTGACAGCTCCCACATCAGAACTAAAGAACAGGACAGGAGGCTATTGGAGGTGTGCAACACATCTACAGCAAATAAAAATAAAACAGAGTTAAAGAGGGGATGAAAGTATATGGAGAATTATACAGCTAAAGAGGGGATGAAAGTATATGAGGTAGGAAGAAGGTTAAATCTGTGAAAGAGGAAATAAAAATGGGAAGTACAAACACCAAAACACAAATAACCAACAAAACTCAGGAATCTGTACACTGCAAATAAATTCTCAACGATTAAGTTCTACTCCTACAGACACTATTAGTAATTTGGATTTGGACAAGTTAGGAGTAGTGCATTTTAGATAAGATCTTCACTGCGAGTCCCAGTTTTCTAGATATAGAAACTGAGGAATCTACTGACAATCCTTTACAGGTTCACCCTGCTGTTGTTAAACTAATACCTTTGTTGAGAACAGAAAAAACTTCTGTTGATTTGAAGTACTGCAAAGGGATGACAACTTGAAATATATTTTCTTAACCAGCTACAATTATTCATTCACAAATTGCATCCTGTAAAAAAGAGAAGCTTCTATCTATAAAACAAAATACTGTGACTAATAAACTGCTAGGGTTAATTTTGTGTTCTTTTAAGTTCAGCAGGAAACAAACTTTTCAAACATGAAGTCCCTCCTTGTGTTGCATGCTGGATAGAAAGAAATATATTCAGACAGAAGAAATAGGAGTTGCTTATCCATCCATGTCAAGAGCGGTGTGTTAATTTTAGCATTTGTCAAAACAATGACAATAGGATGGCACTATTTTCCAAAGTTGATGGTCTGAAAACTATACTGGATCTCCCTGACTGATTACCCGAGACACAAATATATTCTAAAACCACTTTATCAAATAGAAGTGAGCCTTAAAGAACAGACTGCAATGATTTACACCATAGACTGCAAAATAATACACTCTCTCTTGCTGTGCTTCAGGCATTACTGAAAGAATGGGTATACCACAGTGATGTACATTAAACCAAGTACATTGCAACAAAACCAAAACAAAGCAAGCATATTCCACATGGTTCTCTTACCCATGCAGTAATGTTTGTAGCTATCTGATAATTTTGTACGCTTACTACCTGTATCAGCTATTCAAAAGCTATGCATTGTTTTATGAATTTCTTAGTACTCAAAACTGCAGGAGTGTCATCAACTGGTATCCAAGAGTCTTTCCACTGAAACTGTCCTCAAATTGCAGAAGTTTTTGAAAATCTTCTTTTGCCAACATTGTTTAATAATATGGCAAGAACAAAACTCAAAGACTATTGAGCAAACCACTCTATCTATAGGTTGCTGTAACCTGTATGCAACCACAAGGAGTTATTTGAAAAACAGTATTTTCACAGAAAAGCTCTTACATTCGCCAATGGTCTATCTTTGCCTGAGTCCTTTCCTAATAATCTGTAAAACCTTACCACTTTTAGGGGGGACACTGACAAAGTATTGCAGAGAGGCACTCAAAACCTCTTCCTACTCAGTGTTATCTTGAGATTGAAATTTACACGTGAAAAGAATGTGTAGTGAAAATAAAAGTAGACTTAACATTGCTAAGATATCATTCTGAGGCTGATCATGCTCAGACAGTACATTTCAGAGAGAAAGACTAAGATTAGAGACAGATTTATATTTGTCTCCTGACTGCCCCCAGGAGTAGGCAAAAGATGAGGAAATTCTATCCATTACAGAAAGCTCCATAAACCAGTCTTGTTCATACAAAAATAGCATTTTCAAGGTATCACGACTGCATTTACTAACATATGAACTGAGATTAATAGATAAAATAATACTCTACACCTTCCTGAGATAGACTGTCTAACTCTTCTCATTTGGTTTTATCTATCACCTGAATATTGATTAATATGTGACTTGATTATAACACTTAATACATTCATGTCTGTATCCTGGATTATGCTGCACAAAGCTTTATGTGGTTTTATATAGTACTGAAATATTTCACACTCCGTTCTTTACAGTAATTCAGGTTGGACTGGCTTCTCAGAGCTTAACCTTCATGTAAGGTTTGTAAAGGGGACTTGGGCTATTTTCATTGGATTTCTGAGAACTGCTTTCAAAATACTTTGTTTCTTACCAAATGTTAGATAAATTACTGGCAGAAATGTCAGCTGAAATGTTCAGTACTGCTGAAATGCAAATTTCTGTCACTAAACTGCGTCTTAAAGGGTCAGCCTGAAGAGAAGTTAAAAACATAAATGTGTGAATCTTTTGTAAAAAAACCAAAACAAACAACCAGGGTTGGCCATATTGATCAGCTGTATTGACGAAGAGATATTTATGAGGGTTGACATAGGTCACGTCACCTATATTCTCTTTTTTATGCTACATATTTTAATAAATGTTGTTGAAATATAAGAACAAGTTGCACTATAAACATAGCAGTACCTTTGCACTGAGATAAACAGTCTTTTGGGTCCAAACAGATTGATCTGAGATGAAAGAACATTAAAAAATAAATGAAAATTATATAGTTGAGATTCTCTTTTCCATTATAAGACTCCAGGAAACTGGTTCTGCCCCAAAATAAAATTAATTATTTGAACTGCATGCTGAATTGAACTATCAAGAAGGCCAGTTCACTCGTCCTTACCTGAAGAGACTTGTTTGCAACTGTTTGAATCTCTGGTGAAGTGCCTGATACAGTACTAATCAAAAGGTGCATTGCTTTCCTTAGATGTGAAAGATAGTTTTTGCTGAAACTATCTCATACTCATTTCAGCCTCAAACTGTCAGTAATAGATTTTCACTAGCCAGTAGAAAGTTCACACTAAAGAATTAAATGTCCTTTCTGTCCTTGGTCACAG
This sequence comes from Heliangelus exortis, assembly GCF_036169615.1. Lineage (NCBI taxonomy): Eukaryota > Metazoa > Chordata > Aves > Apodiformes > Trochilidae > Heliangelus > Heliangelus exortis. Next base: position 16,596,379 of record NC_092425.1, on the reverse strand, counting down.
TTACTGTTATCTACAGCAGGCAATTTTCTCATGTTCCTCAGAAGGTCATTCAAAACTCTTTTACTTGGCAAAATGATGGGGATCTAAAAATATTATGATCTCCAGGCATTTAGCTTCAATTATATTTTCCAGTGTTCAAAATAGGATGAAAGTCAACAAAAGAAGATTAAATTCAAACAATCTATTGCTTATAATTTACATCATATGAAACCAGAGCCCAGTTTTGTAATTTTGACAAGAGTCTAAGCTGTAGCAAGACGAACCTCTTTTAGGGCACGGTGCTCCAAGGTCCAACCAGGTGTTCCAGGAGAAACTCACCAATAGTGCTCTGAGTCCAATGCTCTCAGGGCTGAGCAGCCTGAATCGGTGCTACTGCTCCAAAAGTGGCCTCCCCTCTGGCTTCCTCAGGTGTGAGCTTTATTGGCCCCCTAATCCTGCTCATGCGCAGTAGGGACCCACCCTAATCAGGCACAGGTGGGCTTAACACAAGCTCATGCCCACTACCTGGCAATTAGTGCCACCTGGTTGCCTCAATTCACCACACCAAGCTGTCGTGCTTAAGAGAATACCAAAGATATTCACTATATACCAGCCACTCCTAGAATATCCATGCCTTTTTTATATATACTTCTGACTTAAATATATCTATGTTTTGGTCTTCTAGCTTGATTTTTTTCTTTTTATAACAGAGAGGAAATATTTCTTGTTAAAATATTTTAATTGACCCCTTGATAAATAAATGCATCTATTTGCACAGAAATGGTTTACACTCATCTTCCTTTTGAATGCACATGGGTTTTGACAGCAATAGCTGTGTGTATAAGTTCCACAGTTAACAGCATTGCTACCTCTGATAGTCCTAGCATAACAAAATACCATTGGGAAGGGGTTCTTAGGAAGAGATGCTTCAGCTAACAGGGACTGAATGAAAATGAGAGGAAATATTTGCATTTTTCCTGAGAAATCTGTTCATGTTGAAAACTTTGATTATGAATTCTCTTCTGAAAGGAGGTTCTTAAGAAGGGTGAGCTATTTGAGTAGCCTATACCTGCTAAAAAAAAAAAAAAAAAAAAAAAAAAAAAGTGGAAGAAGATAAAAGAAATTATTAGAAATAAAAAGTCTGTCAGATATAGCATATATAGCTGGTAACTATTAACATCCCCATCCTCTAACCTTCAGTTAATAAATGTCTGAAACCTTCCTGACTGGAGCTTTTAGGATATTACTGATCTATAATGATGCTGGTTAGTTGCAGGCCAGGGTTCACTATCTACCTACTAGGCCCTTGATAAACAGAAAACCTTGTAACCTCATAAGGCTTGTCAGGTACAAGGAATGCAGTCTGAAGCACCAATTTCCAAGAGGCTTGAAAGTACTGAAGCCTTACTTTCTATGCTGAAAATTGTGTTTGGGCAGAGAACTGAGGAATGCCTTGCCTCTATCATTGAAAGAAGAACAAGTGGAGAGAGAGAGCTTTCCAATGTGGTCATGAAATTACTACTGGCAGAAAAAAAGGAAGAGGCTTGCAGTTTTTGATCAATTTATAATTCCTCTGGCAACATAAGTTGAGGACAGAGTCCCATTAAATATAACTGTCATGAAACTGAATGCCATCATATTTCTGCCAAAATTGTCATGATGATGATGTAGAAGCAGTACTATAGTTTAAAATTTTCAGTGCCAACGGTTTCAAGGAATTCAGTATTAGGTTTGAAATTTAATTTTAAAATAGCACACAGTATAAATCCCCTCTGGAAATACTTCCTTTTCTAAGTCCATTCACTGTAAGCTGAAACACAATGGAAGAGTTAAGAAACAGGAAAATTCCCAAATACAGTCAAGTTGAAGATATCTGTGACTGGATTTCTGAGTTATGTACTACTAGGTCCCACTTTCTCAAGCAAGTACATCAAGTTAAAAAGTATTCTACTACTGTATGAAATACACTCAGCTCTGACCAAAGCAGTTGAAAAAAAATGAGGTGGCAGTGTGGGAAGGAAATGAAACATGATAACTGAGCACCATCTTTACCCAGTTTCTACTCTCTCTTCCTTCTTCACATGTCTGTGAAGGCACTGGATTCTCCTCAAACTAATTACTAAGTAAGAGCAGCCTCATGCCCTCAAGTATTGACAAAATAGATCTATTGCAGCATGTCCCCAATGCCTTTCCTGTATTCTGTCCTACTAAATACAGGACACGATGAGCTACACAATCATCAGGTTTAGACAGCATTATCATAGCTCACTTGATTTAGGGACAGACTGTGAAAATAATAGCCAGAATCCTCTGTCTGCATCTCAGCCAGCCACCTGCCACCTAACTGAGCCAGGAGGCCGTGAGCCTATTCTCCCAAGTGTCAGTCTTTCTGGGGATTCTCAGTGCTTTTCTAGTCTGAATTCAAAGCCTTAATACTCCAACTGATCCATAGATCAGGTTCCCAGCCGCATGGTAACAATCCTTTCAATGAAGTCTTTAGCTCTGCGATTGATGATACAATAAGACTTTCAGTTAGGAATTTAGGATTAGTCATAATAATAAAAAGCAACAACAATAAAGTAGTCTTCTCCCTTAAGGGGATGTGAAGCATTATGGTTATTCAGAAAGGAAATTAAGTTAAATCATATCAGAGGAAAAACAATTTTGGCAAAAGCATAGAGCTATAAAAATAAAGGAATTTGTGGAAACTGTCAAGTATGCATTAGCAAAGAAAAACAGGAACAGAATGCCAAAATTATCAGAAAATAATGTAAGCATAATATTTTTGAGGAATACATTTAAAACAGGAAGAAAACAGAAGCCAAAATGTTTTGGAGAAGAAATATTATTACTATTCCTTTTGTTTACTGTAAATGAAAACAAAAGCCTTTCATATAGTTTTTTAAATCCCATAAGCACAAAAATTTTCTTTGTTTAAATAAGTTCAATATTTTTCATAGTTATGCAAGGGTTCAATGAACAACAAATGTATCAGAAAATAATGCATTTTTTCCAAGTCTAGGTTCACCATCCATAATAGCAAAGACTATCAGACCCTTGTCAAAACATAAGAACACTAAAGTTAGTTTAGTGAAAAAAAAAATTTAATTTTCTCAGATATGATTGTAAAAAAATGAAATTAATTAATTCTTATCTATTTTCTTTTGACTCTACTACAACTGTACATATTAGATAACTAAGAGAATAAATAAGGGAATTGCTAGTGCGTACAACGAATATTAAAATATCTGATGCCCACTAAAGTAATGAGAAAAACAGTAGATCTCAAACCCTGACCCTTGAAGTATAAAAATCACTGAAGTCATGATAAATGGTTTTTAGGTTCCCCCTCAAATGGCATTAAACAGTGTCAGACAAAAGTTTCAAATTTAAAAAGATGGAATATTTAAATTCATGGCATTTGAGGGCCTACTACTGTCAAGACATCTTTCATCTACATGCAGTCATATAAAAGAAGCTCCATACTGCTTCTAGAAGGAAAGGATCCTTCTTTCAGTTTTCCAGAGGACTGATTTGTATCTTTAAAACATCAGCAATATCAACTAGGGTGGGAAATCAGTGGGAATGTAATGGCCACATAACATAGGGTGGGAAACAACCATTTTTACAACAACATTCTCATAAATGTTTTCTAAGCATCCCCCATGTTGCAAAAGGCCACCATTTAAGACTTTATGTTCAATGTGCAGACCTTCAGTAATCTTTAAGATCACACAAGCTTCTCTGAGAGGTGCATTATAAATTCTTCTTGACATTATTAAATCCACCATTCTTTAGCATTCTTTTTCTCCAAGCTAAGCCACAGTTATTTTTCAAGTGTATGTGGTTAATACTATTAGTATTCAAGTATGGACAAGGCCCCATCCGAGTCCTTACTGTGTTCTCCATACCTCCAACCTTCAAACAAAACTTCAGTGTTTGTCAAGTTCTAATCAGCTGCATTTCATGCTATTCCCTCAGGCACCTGAGAAATTATACAGTATATTAGCACTTTAGAGTAAAATAAGTATGAACAAAACCAGAAATACAGTAAACATAGACATGTTGTATGTGAACTTTGTTTCAAAAGAAGACAGAATGAACCAAAGCATTATTTCAGACAGACAGCCTATGTTGGCAAAGACACAGGGAAAGATATCCCAGTGTACAGAAGACAGAGTCAGCAATAGTCCAAAAAAGAGATGTTGAAGGGACACTGAGTTGAACAGATGAGAGAATTCTGGGATGTATTAGGAGTTTAAGGGTAGAAGATCCTAAGGGCACTAAGTTGGGAGGGGAGTGTGGATCAGCTGGAAGGCAGGAGGGCTCTCCAGAGGGACCTGAACAGACTGGAGAGTTGGGCTGATTCCAAGGGGATGAGGTTCAACAAGGCCAAGTGCCGGGTCCTGCACTTTGGCCACAACAACCCCATGGGGAGCTCCAGGCTGGGGACAGAGTGGTTGGAGAGCAGCCAGGCAGAGAGGGACCTGGGAGTCTGGATTGACAGGAAGCTGAACATGAGCCAGCAGTGTGCCCAGGTAGCCAAGAAGGCCAATGGCATCCTGGCCTGTATCAGGAACAGCGTGGCCAGCAGGTCCAAGGAAGTGATTCTGCCCCTGTACTCAGCGCTGGTGAGGCCACACCTTGAGTCCTGTGTCCAGTTCTGGGCCCCTCAGTTCAGGAAGGAGATTGAGGTGCTGGAGCAGGTCCAGAGAAGAGTAATGAGGAAGAATTAGGAAGAATTCTTTACAGAGAGGGTGATCAGGCATTGGAATGGGCTGCCCAGGGAGGTGGTGGATTCTCTGTCCCTGGAGGTTTTTAAGAAGAGACTGGATGTGGCACTCAGTGCCATGGTCTGGGAACCACAGTGGCAGTGGATCAAGGGTTGGACTTGATGATCTCACAGGTCCTTTCCTACCTGAATGATTGTGATTCTGTGACTGACTTTGTCCCATATGTCTTTTTTTCCTCTTAATTCCCACAGAGAGATGAACCTATCGCTCATACATTTTTTTGGACCTTAATATGACAAGAGAACCTCAATGACTGCCTTTGTAGAAATAGTCCAAGGAATACACACGGTGCACGTAGCAGAGATGCTTTCACCAAGAAGACAGCTTACAGAACAAATCAGGTCTATTTCTGCTCATTGGAAAAGTTCAGGGAGACCAAAAAGCATCTTACACAAGCCCAGTAACACATAGTTTGTCTACACAAATTGGAACTGAAATAATCAAATTCACTATATTCTGTAACTGTAGTGATTTCTGAATAACTCTAAAACTTTTCTGACTTTTATATATATATATATATAAAATAAAATACTACAGAGCTTCTTAATGACCTTTAATAAGAGAAATTATGTTTTATTGAGAGGCCATACTTGCTGATTAAATGCTGAATTAATTGTTTTGCAAAGTCTATAAAATTACTGCTACAAAACTACTATGACTTTATCTCAGAGCTGTAATGAGGTGAAGTCAATGGAAATCATCAAAAGTCATGCATTTTAGCAGAATAGGAAACACTGACTGGTTTAAACCAAAAACCTAGTAAGGAAACAGCATGGCTCATCTTACTATGTAAATTCACACACCGTAGGAATTAATGTACATTGGATTTTATAACAGACATTTATTCAAATTATCCATGAGTTTCTTTTCAAAGATGTCTCCTATCCCAGTTTAAAAAAAATCACAAATAATTGACTTCGTATGAATAAAACAGCTCTTTAATTCATTTGATTTGTAATTTCACTTGACTGTAAAAGTTCCAAAGAAAGGATTTATCATTGCTCATTAAACCTGCAAAAAGCTGTGTTAATTGAATGTCACCCTTTCTAATTTACTTATGTGTTTGCTGACAATAAAGACCATAAAAATTAAGTGCAACTGATTCTAGAGACATTATTTAGTGACTTAAGTGAAGTTCATAGTCAGAAGCTGAAACAAAAGTGTTAAGGAATATCCTTTACACAGGAAAAGGATGAAAGAAATGCAATCATTCGAAATTAAGAACTGGAGAGAAAAAAATGAAAGTGTAAAAAATATATTAATGCCATCAGTAATTTTAAAGCCATAATTCAATGTCAACACAAATAAAGACCATAAATTATTTTGGTAAATCTCACTTTTACCACAAAGAAAAATCACATTAGAAGACTATGTTCTTCTTGACAAACTGGAACTCACCATTTTGCATCAATATGTGCTAACTCATGCCTACCTAAAGCAGCACAGTTTAACTCAACCACTCAAAAGATAAGTAAAAGACTTATATTTTGAAAAGCATATTGAAAGCACAGGAGCAGTTGAAAAACTGCTCTATCATAGACCATTAAAATTAGTGATAAAAAAGGTGCATATATATATATGTATATGCTCACAATGAAGAACTTTCATTGGAAAATTTTCATTGCATAATTAGTAGAAGACTTCAGAACTATGGGCAATGGTGAATATTACTAATAAAGTATATAACAATCATTTGAACATTATTTTGAGACCTGGACATGAACAAAACCAACCAACCAACCAACCAAAAATAACATAGACAAAAAAAATGAAAAAAAACCCCTACAACAACAAAACAACAACAAAAAACCAGCAAACAAAAAAAACCACCAAAGCAACATAAAAAAAAAAAACCTGAAAAGCATCATTAGCTCTGAAAAGGATTGTTTAAATCAAGTTAAAAAACGAAAAAATCAGAATTTTCTGAAGTTGCCTTAAAAATCCAGAATTTCTTTCCAGACCAATGCTATCTGTAGAAATTCACACCACAAAAATTACTCATGATTTGAAGCTACACTAACATATCTGTAGATTAGCTCTGCAGTTGGTAAAATCCAATCTCTATCTGAGTGCCTTTGGCAGGGACTAAATCCACAGTGCTACAGAATTTTCTTGCACAAATATGGCAGATGAGATACTTAAGGCTGCACATGTCCTGAGTACCTTTGTTGTTTAACTGAAGAATTTGGATGACACTATGAAAAAGAAATAGTTCAAATACCATTTTCTTTCACATCCACATAGATTTAATCTGTAATACGTTATCTACAATGTCTGAAATAGAGTGGCAAATAATCCTTTGGCTATATGAATTTCTGTAAGAGAAATGTGAGCTTTCCTTTCCAAAATCCCTCAAGCATCATCTTTTGTTGTAGGCAGCAGGTGCCAGGACTTGCCGGGTGATGGGCCCGGACGGTGCTCGCCCCGCCTGTGCCCAGTTGGGGCCGGCCCAGGTGCGCATGCCCGCATTCTCCACCAGATGTTGCGTGAGACGAATCTCGCCGTGGGCGCGAGCTCGGTTCGCGAACAGAGTCGATCGAGCTAGTGTTGGTTCGGGTTAGTATCAGTGAACTAACTTCGATCCGCCTGGCTCTGGAACCTGCTCAGGAACCACACCCTGCCGAACCCGGGCATGTGCACCTGGGCCAGCCCCAACTGGGCACAGGCGGGGTGAGCACCGTCCGGGCCCATCACCCGGCAAGTCCTGGCACCTGCTGCCTACATTTTGTTGCTTTATAGAGTATACAGAACATACGTTTAATAAATTAATAATTGCTCTATTTCTTATCATTCAGAGAAGAAAAGGGATACATCAGAATAAGCACAAAATTTCACAAGATTCCACCAAATCTGGGCTGCACAGATGAAATCAGACAACTGCTCCTGTTCTGAGACCATATTCTTTTTATCTTCTTCTGCATATTCCTTTAAGGACTTTTCCTTCATATTCAGAAAAATACTAAAAACAAGGACATTTAATGATTAAAATAGACCAGAAAATAATATCACACTCATAGTGACCCTAAATGAAAATAATTTATTCTTAGAAAATAAGTGCCTTTTTCAAAACATTCTTTATATTTTGTCATAGGCCATTTGATATGAAAAGCAACACTATATATAGAAAGCAACACTATCTAAAAGCAACACTGTTTGTATATATATATATATTTCATCTGTATATTCACAACTGACATAATATGCTCATAACAAAATAAATTATTGATCTGAGATGTTAGAAGCTCTGCAAAGTAGATTGGAATATTTCTAATTCCCTTTTGAAGCAAAATAATTGGAAATATTAGCTAAATGTTCATTTTAGATAGCCCTGAGTTAGTTATCAGGCAAAAAACATCTCAGATTAAGACATGCTGGAAACAAGTCCAGAACAAGATGGAACATTCAGCTGAATAAAGTTTGTGGACAATTAAAGAATAGTTTCCAGTGGGAGATGGCTATTCAGAGATTACCCTGTACGCACTACAAAACAATAGCTCAGCACAGGCAGCTGGGATATGATGTAAATGCATTGTCATTGTCTCTGGATGTGTGAGTGACAGCTGGCTGAATCGAGGAGAAAGACAAAAATAGTATTTTCTATTTGGGGGTAAAAGGAATACAATAAAAGTAGAAGTGTAATTTTTTGCAGCTGCAAAGCCTTATTCACAGCAGTTCACTTCACTTTTAAATAATGTATGAATCGGATAGTCAATGTCATTAAAAAAATTTACTAGTCACCAGGAATAATAACTTGAATAGAATAATTTACTATTCTCAAACATCTATTTCTAACGTAGATACCTAACACATGTTCTTAGAGACAGCATTCTGCATACATACATGTCAGATGTAATACTGAAATCCACTCTTTAACAAGAAATAGTTCTGGAAAGAGCAGTGACTGGAATAACTTCAATGGTATTTCTTAATGTGTGCCTAGGTGGCCAAGAAGGCCAATGGCATCCTGGCCTGTATCAGGAACAGTGTGGCCAACAGATCCAGGGAAGGGATTCTGCCCCTGTACTCAGTGCTGGTGAGGCCACACCTCGAGTCCTGTGTCCAGTTCTGGGCCCCTCAGTTCAGGAAGGATATCGAGGTCCTGGAGCAGGTCTAGAGAAGAGCCAGGAGGCTGTGAAGGGATCCAGCACAAGCCCTATGAGGTGAGGCTGAGGGAGCTGGGGGTGTTCAGCCTGGAGAAGAGGAGGCTCAGGGGAGACCTCATCACTCTCTACAACTCCCTGAAAGGAGGTTGGAGCCAGGGGGCGGTCGGGCTCTTCTCCCAGGCAGCCATCAGTAAGACAAGAGGGCATGGACTTAAGCTCTGCCAGGGGAGGTTTAGGTTGCATATTAGGAAAAAATACTTTACAGAGAAGGTGATCAGGCATTGGAATGGACTGCCCAGGGAGGTGGTGGATTCTCTGTCCCTGAAGGTTTTTAAGAAGAGACTGATGTGGCACTCAGTGCCATGGTCTGGTAACCACCAGTAAGTGGATTAAGGGTTGGACTTGAAGATCTCAGAGGTCCTTTCCAACCCGGAGGATTCTATGGTTCAAGCATTTCTGAAGGAATGTCTTTAACATACTGTTCCTAAAAGAATCTTTAGAATTACTAAACAAAATCATGTGTTAACCTGCAATCATGATACCAAAGAGCATAGACCTTTATACGCAGAGACAACCTGCCTACCAAAAAGAAAATGCCCACAGAAAAATAAAAAAAGGCTTAAATCCCATTTTTTTCCTTCCAAGGACATTTACTACAGGGCTGCTGCTTTCTCAGAGTACTCCTTTATCTGTTTTAACAAATTAATAGAGCATTCATTTTATTCAGGAACAAAGTTATAGTTGCAGACCAGTGACTGTGACTGAAGAACAGCTGCAGTACAGCATCTGCCCCTGTGACAACGGTTCCTTCCTACTGCTGTGAGCTTCGGTAGCAGTCCATAAAAGAACCCAACCATTGGGACACTTGATTGCCCCTTTTTCTGTGGGGAAAAATGACTTGTTGAGAAGGAAAAGCTAGATGATACTTGCATGATTTTGAGGCTGGTCAGAGACACCCTGACAGCCTCTGTGCGCTTGTTGCCCAGACTGCTTCTCCAGAACCAGCACCCCATCTCAGCTGGAGAACAGTATCACCAGCTACAGCCTGTAGAAATCTACTCTTGTACCTTCCCACTCTAGATTAAAAACTTCATCTGACCAGATAACTGAGATTACTGTAAGTGGATCAGTTTGTCTCCAGTCCAATGAAGAAAAAAAGTTGCACAGTTTGCTTACAAATAAAGTTTGCTTACAAATAAAATCTGGCTAGATACAGTGCTGCTCAGCTATGGTACCCTATACCAACCGAAAAATCATCTTAGCATTTGAGACTGAAAAAGAATCATCAGCAGAAATCACTACTGATCTAAAAGACCCAGGAGTTCAAAGTGTACAGTGTTACACTTTACACAGATCATTGCAAAAAACAGCCACTGAATTCAAAGGATGGCTTTTAATAAAGGGAAGGGATCTCTACATTTCGTTCCAGCTTCTCAGAGCCTTTCTTTGTGCACAAGAAGAAAAAAATATTTTCTTTGTCACTTTGTCATTGTCTTTTGATTAATATTTTACTTCAATTGATTCTCCTAAGTAGAACCAATTTTTTAAAAATTGCATAAACAAAGCCAAAGAAACTAAGACATTATGCCCACTTTGTACTTATCTCAGCAGATACTTCAGTTATTTTGATCTCCAATGGAATCCTGCCTGCCTATACTTTGATTATAACGTGGAGATTTGATTCCACATTTAAGGTATTAAAATAAATGTCCTTCTGATTATTCTAGGATCACAGAGGCATCATGAAGCTTCACTGCAAGAAGAGCACTTCTTTCCCCTATGATAAAATTTACACTGTTTTCATTGTAGAAAACCTTATCCTGGCTCCATATTTTATATCTATTGTTTTATTCTGCAGTTACAGCAAACATTAATTTTCTCATGTCTAAGAAATGCACTATTATTTTTCTTCAGAAGTGAAGTACAGAATGACTTTGTTACGGAGGGACAAAATAGTAACTTTGTTGTTAACATACAGGTGTTAGAAACCTTAAAACTGACTTTTCAACAACTTTACTAAATATACAAATAGTTTATTCTGCTTACATTAAATTAGCAGATAAGTGACCACTGAGTGGATTTGGTTTTGTATGTCACTTGCAATATAGAGAAGGGGACAAATAACATTTTAGATCATACTAGACACTTCTGAAACTTCTCATTTAGTAGAGGCAAGAAAGTAATGTTCTCAGTTACATAAACTTCCAAGAGAACTGAACAGTTCCTAAGGACTGTAATCTCCCTTTCGTCTTAATAATGCTGGGACTACAATGACTCCATATATATATATATGTGGATGCCATGAATGTGCAGTCATGACAGCTCCTGAGCTCTTAGTACAACAGAATTCACAACACCCCCTTTTCTCTTTTCTCCTTTGATTACTGACACCAGAGAAAACCAGGTATTTTGTCTTGAGAACAGTAAGTATTCACCTACCAGGAACTAAGGGAAGAAATGACAGGTTTTGGTAGTATTGTCCTACTGCCCTCAGACACTTAGATGTATATATTTGTGCAATAGGCTATGAAAGAACTGGGAGAAAAAGCAGATCTTCCTGAACACTTTGGAAGATTTTTTATTCCCACTTAAGGAGGAACTTTGGGAAAATTATAATAAAAACAGCATCCAAACCCTACATTTAAGAATTTTCCAGTGCTACTCTTTTTTAAGACATCATAATGCCTTTTCATAATAACTTTTTCACATCAACAAAGCTAAAATATGTCTTAAAAGCGGTCTTCATGTTGTGGTTGTATTTAGCATCTTAGTTCTACATGCCTTTAGTGCCTATATTTGCAATTCTTTTAAATGTCAATCTTTGACGAAAATTGGTAGGCAACACATACAGCATTTACTATTATGATAATACAAATAATCTTTTAATAGTCTGAATACTAAATCAGTGCTATTCAGCTATAGTTCAGTCTTAATATGATGCAATCCAAACAAAAATATCTTTTGAAAATGTATTCATTCTCTTCTGAAAACTCCAACTTCTATGTATCAAATGCTAGTAAAATATGTATCTCAGAAGAGGTAATGAATATATTCAAATTAATTGAACACCATATTCACTCAATCTTATTTATAAGAACTTGTTTCTTCTACATAACTACAAAACTTATATTCCCAAATATAAAAGGGGCAAAAAGGCAAAAAAAATCTTTGCAGTTTTGGGGATGGTAGGCTTTTATAAAATGGAAATAAATTCTAATTCTGTGAACAATAGGAAATGCTTAGAATCTCACAAATACAGATGCAAATGTTAGTCTGTTTTGTTTTGGTTTTTTTCCTGCAAGGAAGTAATGATAATGAGGGAAAAAATAAGAGAAAGATGTTATCTTCTATAATTTTGGTTGGTGTCTCTTTTCACCAACCAAAAAAAAACCAAAAACCAACCAACCAACCAAAAAAAATATTAAACTTAGGTCTGAAATTATTGCAATTTCTTTTTTTTTTACTTTAATAGCAAGCAATTAAAGTGAAAAAACAGGCATATACTAGCCATTACAGTGGTCATTTTTCCTATAGTAATAAAACTTATTACAAAGTTACTTCTGTATGTAAAAATGAGTATGTAGCACGGGTTTTTTTATAGATGCTAAGTGAGTTTTAAGCTTAACTAAAACTTCTGAGAGAGACCCTACATACTCTCTAGTAATTGCTCAAGGTTTTACTACTATTTTTAATACAAACCCCAAACCAGGTCACTCTCAACATACCCCTCTAAGTAAAAGACAGTTTCACCATGAAATCCTGCAAGTAAATCAGGTCATTCTTTTTTTAAATAAAATTGCTTTATTACCATCCACAAATCTACACTGTCTTAGAGATTTGCTACAGTACTTTTAATAAATGTCAATATATGGGATTATAATGAGAACTATGGAAATTAAAAATTCTACATTAAAGAAAAATAAAAAGATAACAGTTTAAGAATCAAAGGCTAATTTATTGTGACTGGAAAGCTATGCTGGTTTGCAAATTCCAAACACAGAAAAGTAGAGTCAAAACACATTTGCTTTATTATCTTGATAAATCCATATAGAACACTTAAAAGTATCTAATACGTAAATCAAAATTAAAATATCCATTTGTCTGGAAACAAGAAGTACAGAGATTGGACAGCTACAGCTATAGTTAACAGCAAAGTTTTCTATTACAGAAATCCATGACTGTGGACACAAGATAAATGTGAAATTCAATTGAAGATTGACTTTATCTGAGTAACAGAAACTCAAACAAAATCACAAAAAAACCCACAACCTCCCAAAAACCCCAAACAATCCCCACACACACACAAAAAAACCCAAACAAACAAACAAAAAAAACCCCAAACCCTTAACAAAAAAAACACAAACACAAAACATGAAGCTACTTCTTATCCTCTATGACACACTGCTGATTTTCTCTATTGACAGTCTGAAACACTCAAAGTGAAGCAGCTCAAACCCATATACTATGACTGTCAAAGCAAGGAGCATTGATTACCTCATTAAATTTTAGTTCCAGTTCAAAAAATAAAACCTAGATGAGAGCATACAGTGAACTTCCTATTATACCTGTCTAACACAAAGACACAAAAGCACATTCAGCGCTTTACATTCAGATTCTCTCTCCTAACTGCAGGATGGAAGGACCATAATGTCTCATCAGGGACTACAGTTGAGCATCCCAAGCTTTTTGTTTGTATGCAAATATTCAAAGCTGACCTTTAAGCCTTAATGATTAAAACTCATTTTCCATTATCATCCAAGGCCAGCAGGACCACACAGAAAGTAAATAGGTACATTTGAGGTACACAGCCAAGCTGGTTCCCCTACAATTGCATTTTTCAGCCTATATCACACGTATGTGAGTAGGCAATCATGACTGATCAACTTCCTTCAGACTACGTAGTGGATATAGTGACAAAGCTGACAAACATCATGGAAAAATTAACAAGACACATACAGAAGAGCCCATCAGTGCTGTGAATCACATGGCTCAGAGTCTGCAGTCAAAACCAGATCCAAGTTTTAAGCTGTACTATTTGCTGCAGCCCAATGTGCACTCCCTGTTACTGAAAAATCTTCTGAAGACAGAGTACCTCTACCAGTTCTTACTGTCAGGTGCTGTTCTTCTCTACTAACTTTCTTTGATCTCCCCAAACATTGCATGTAGCTCACGGGTTGCTATACAACAGTGAAGTATTACAGTAGTTCTAGGAATTACCACCAGAAAAAAGCAATTTAAAAGCTTGTTTAAGAATATTGCATATTCACTACCTGGTTTTTGGCCAGTTTGGCAGCAAATATGATCTGCTGTGATTAGCAGCTAAGGTTTTTATAACCCTATTGAACCTTTAAAGCAAAACTAATGTTCCCTCAAGAAGCTGGATCTAATCAGATATCCTAAAAATTTCTCAGACCAATTTTTTTTCCAATCCTAATACTTCTTATTGTCAAGCATGAAAATTTCATGTAAAGCTTCTCAAAACATCTGCAATAAAGAGCTGCCAAGCTTCACTACCAGGCAGGAACTAATGAGATTCTGCTCCCCAGACATACCTCTGTGTAACTCGGTTTACATTTTGACAGAGGAAACAACAGAATTGCATCTGGTGCAAAAGCAAGCTTGAGAGAATACCTGCAAGGACACACTGTCTCAATACTGATATTTGCTATTCATAACACAGTAATACCACAAAATCCTGCTGCCACAAGCACTACAGTTAGGTGTAATAGCAACTCCCAAAGTGACCAAACCCCTGATTTTTTGCTGCTTTAGTTCTAAATTCCCTCATCTTCTGTGTAAGGCCACGCAAGCTGGTTCCTCACATACAACCCAGAGACTGCATGGAAGATGTAGCAAAACATTAACCCAAAAGATACATGAGAATGCATCGAATGCATATTTCAAGCAAACCTGAACTGGTTTGGGTTTTTGTTTTTTGTTTGTTTGTTTGTTTGTTTTGTTTTGTTTTGGGTTTTTTTGAGGATTTTAAGGTACGGAAGATAAAGGCTTCACCTGGATAGGGGATTTAGCTACCTTTAAAGAACAGTGTAGTCAGAAACTATGGATGAGAATGTAGAATAACATCTGTACTGGAGAGTAACCCCTAAATAAGACAACAAAAAGGTTGAAGAAGGAAGGAAGCCAAGGCAAGACAAAGTCACAAACCGGATCACTGGAGATCTGCAAATGAAGCTCACATGAGCTGGCTTTAAACATTCTAGGACATGCCACTTCTAAGTCAATGAACAGATAAACCAATTTTAGTTGTTTCAGCATTTTGAATAATTAATTTAATGAACCAGAACACAAAGTCCATTTTCCCTAAGTAGAAATGTCACATAAGAAGTGCCCTACTCTTTCTTCACAACTAGGCCACTGACATAAGCTGCTGCTTAAGACAGGGAGATTCTTTCCCCTACTGATTGCAAATGAAAACACCTATCAGACATAGGTATCCAGCTTCAGCTATACTACTTTGACTTAAAATGTAAATAAAATGTAAATGTTATTCTATAAATTAAGTATTTTGTCAGAGTTGCTACTTTAATCCTCCTATCCCATGATTTATCACCTAATACCTTTGTATCTGTCATACTATGATTTGTTACTAAAATAAAAATGACCATCATCTCTGTGTCAATAAGTCTAAAAGCCATACTTTTTCAGCCCTTAGAAATGACAGAATTATAAATCAATATTTTTCTCATAAATACTTACCCTTTTTTCACTATTTTTTCCAAACAAATAATGTAGACGTCCACAGTTCTTACAAAGATTTATTAGTTTATCTGTGAGAAGCTGTTTCTAGTATGGACAGGATTTGTGTGGATGAGGTTTGAATAGTGAACACATTTGTCCAAATAACTTTACAGAGCCAATCATCTCTTTCAAAGATTAGAGCAGCTTATATTATTTATGTTTTAATGGTCAGGAGCACACTGCCAAAACACTTCTAAGTTCCTACTCTCTGTACGAAAAAAACTACCAAGAAGCCTTAAATAATTCAGATATCATTGAAGAGAAATTGGAAGACTTGTTGGGCAAATATCAAAGTAATCTAAAGCTGGTGTGTGTAGAAGACATACTGTGCAAAGACATGAGCAGGGCTATTATTTTGGGAACAGTTCTGCTTGCACTGCAAAATGTAATAGACCACTACCTGTGAAATGGTATCTTCCACTTATGGTTTTCTCCTTTTCTTTGGTTTTTTTTTTTTTTGGTTTTTTTTTTGGGGTTTTTTGGGTTTTTTTTTTTTTTGTTTGTTTGTTTGGGTTTTTTTTGGTTTTTTTGTTTTTTTTTTTTTTTGGTAATTCTGAACCTTTCTCTAATAAGTCAAGTTTATTAATTATTTCTTGATTTTACCATCCCTCTGAGTGCAATTAAATGAAATTAACACAAATTCAAGGAGATATATGTGTTCACATCATACAAAGTTTGGTGAGAACAACTTGGTGAAGAGCCATATTCTTAACAAACAGTGTATATTTACTTGTAATACAGCATGGTGTAGCCCAGTAATTAAAGTCTTAAAAAGGACCAGAAGGGAGGAAAGCAATACTGCAAGATGAGACCTTTTTTTCTCAACATATATTATTTTTGATGTCTTCAATGGCATCCTTATAAGCTCTACATTTACGTTTCCATTATGGAGGGGTGGGGAAGAATGTAAGCAATTTTTTTACTACAGCTCTCAGTATTATGCTGAGCCTGACTTCTCCCTCAAGACTAGAAAATCTCCTTGTCTATCACATGGCATTTGGAGCTGTCCATGAGATACTTTGCCTTCACTGCAATCTTAATTGCATTGTCTTTTACTTTACCAGTGTAAATAAAGGCACAGTTTCTTAAAGGTCCATCCTTGAACATTTCTAGGGAGAGGGAAATGTTAGATTCCCCACGTTCATTGAGATTCACAAGCCTAAGTAAAGAACACACTGTTGCCACTGCATAGGAAAGTTTAGGTACTATTATTAAGAGTCACAAAATAGACTGACAAACAGCTCACTGCTTCAGTGACCACCATTGTCAATGAGATTCATAGCCCTCAAAAAATAAAACCAAACAACCCACAAATTTAATTCTATCCTCTCCAGATACACCTTAGGACTCACACCTTATGTGTCTAGAACATGTAAATAATATTATTTTTTGTAAAATCATGGAGGAGTGGGACAAAGCATATCCTCCTGATACCGTTATTCTGTATAGAATAACAATACCCTTGTACAGAATTTCTCAGTAAGTATGTGGTATGCCAAGATTCAGACTTTTCTGGGTTTAAACTAAAAAAAAAATATTTTTTTTCAGAAAATTAGTCTAAACCTTGGATTCAACGGGAACCTGGACTAGCATGCTTCTCAGTTCTTCTGTTAAAGTTGCTTCCTATGCAAACATGCCACAGGTTTTCACAAGCTTTGCACATTTGTAACAAAACTGCTTGGTTTGACAACCTTTAGCCTTCAAAAAAACTTCAAAACTATTACTTCCATGTCTCCTCTCCAATAATGAATCAGGCAATAATAAATAGGGCTGTCCAGAATCTTTTAAATTACTATAATAACTAAGAAAAAAAATATAAAAATTAAAAAAGGTTACAATTCCTTTTCTGAATGTAGTGGAAGTCTAGCCCATTGTGGGAGACTAAAATAATACTTATATAATTTCTTGAGAAGCCTTAATAACTCTTTTGTTCACAGCAGCTCTTTGAAAATCATGCAGCATAAAAGAGAATAATAATGATTCTTTTCTTTGAAATAGCACTTCTTACCACTGCAGCAAAACATTTTATGAAATTACTAGTATTGGTGTCATTCAAATGAGTAACTAGCACACAAAAGGATTTTCTAGCCTAAGGTCATGGGTCACACTCAAGGCCACAGTCAGTAGACTACACTGTTCTGAAACTGAAGTATTGCAGGTCTTTGTCACTACATTCTTTCAGTCACAGCTGCCAATTTTAAAAGCTATGTCCTCTTCCTGTGATATGTGGAACAAATGGACACTAAAATCATAGCTGGTAATACAAGAGTAAAGCTCAAATGGAGAAACAATGAATAGTAGATAGGTATGAGAATAGTAAAGGGGAGAAATGAAAGCAAGGTACTTGTTTCTCCTGAAAAGCCTCAGATCAGGGCCCAGTTCATCTTAGCAGCTGATTCCATACCATGGGAGAGAAAACTGTATTATGAAGTATTCAAATATATGCACAGGTTAACACATTGTGCTTTTCATCAAATAAATAAAACATTTACTTATGTTAGAAGAGAGGTTTTTTTTCTGATACCTCTCATTCTGTGTTTCTTTCTAACCTTCACAAACAAGAGCTTGGCACTATATTTAGTTGGCAGCTAAGTTCATAAAGCTGTGGTAGTGTGTGGTCTCATGGTGTCAACAACATAACCTCGAGCTTTTTCACTACCCATTTTTCTGAATAACCTCTGATCTCCCTCTCCAAAGCTGGCTCCCAGCCTTTATTGGATTTGTTACTTCGGTTTGGTTTGGGGCCATTTTACAGTTATTCCAGATTCTTCAAGTCTCAAAAGCTTGAGCTACTCTGGGGAAAAGACAGATCTGTATGTTCCCCTCAGAGTTATCATACTATTACACCTGGTCACTGTCTCCATGTCCCTAGTAAGTATTTCAAGCCTGATAGTAGCACCTCTTCCTGCTGAAGCTGAATGCCTGCAAAGTTTTCAATCATTTGTGAAGGTATTGATTTACATAAGGTTCACCAGGCATCTCACCAGCCTGACTGAAGTGTTTGCAGCCACTCCCATCCTGTTTTACATTCCAACAAAAGTTAAAAAAACCCAACCAAACAACAAAGAAAGGACAACACTTTAAAAGCCTTTTCTCCTCCTCTGCTACAACCTCTTTGCTTTTTTCCCTGTGAGGAAAGGCAAAAACTTCCTATCTTTGAGGATTTAATATGTGAACATAGACATTGACAAGTCAGGTTTCACAGTTTTGATTTGTATGACATGAACATGAGCCTTCTTATGTCCTTACCACCAGCTAGGTGGTAAGGCATTAGCTAGGATAATAACCTCGGAGACTTTTACCTTCTCCTCGTGCTCTCTAATCCCAAGCTAGTGGCTGACCATTTTCTTCTTCAAAATCATTAAATAAGAAATTTGCATAGTTAGCTAGATTTTGCCACCCTATACTCAATTCAGAACTCAGTCGCAAATAAGCCTTGTATCAGCTTTAGGAGTAGCCATTAGTGTTCTCCCTGTTCCTATTCTTCCAGTGTATTTTATCAGTCTAACAATGTTTTGTCTTTTCAAAGGCAGTAAAAATCCATGAAGAACCTTGTAAATGATGCACAGCAGCACGGAAAGAAGATCCTCATGTTCCCTCTGAGCAGTAAAGACTTTTCAGCATTGCTGTGTGACAGCCCAGATAGCAGCTTTCACAGAATTAATCAGTATTTAACATGATGGAAAACCATGTTAATAACTCTGTACTCTAAAATAGTAGAATCACTTAGGAGTAAAATTTGTAACTCTAATAAAAAATTGAAACACTAATTAGGTAACTTCAAATCTACAGAAAGGTAGATAGAGGGCTGGAGAAACATTAAGGCTGTATTCCAATTTGGTACACCTTTCCTTACACTCTCCATGAATTTCCAATCAACTGCATATAGTAGAGGTTATAATAACCATTCATAAATTATGAAGTATTTAAGATCAAAACTATATGTATTAGAAGCCTAATATCCTTTCTGGTCTCTGGTCATAATGATGGTTTCATTGCATCACCATTTCCTAGATGTATTTTTCTTTTTAATAAGAACATGTCATGTAATCAGAGAACTCTAGAATATTTTTGGTTGGAAGAGATCTCTAGAGGTCATCTAGTCCAAACCCCCTTGCAGTAAGCAGGGACACCCTCAACTACATCAGGTTACCCACAGCCTCGTCAAGCCACACCTTGAGTATCTCCAGGGATGAGGCCTCAACCACCTCCCTGGGCAACTTGTTCCATTTTGCACTACCATCACGGTAAAGAGCTTTTTTCCAACATCCAATATAAATCTACTTTAATTTAAAACCATGACCCCTCATCCTATCACTACAGGCCTTTGCAAACAGTCCCTCTCCAGCCTTCCTGTAGGCCCCTTTCAGATACTGGGAAGTTACTCTTAGGTCTCCCAGGAGCCTTCTTTTCTCCAGGATGAACAACCCCAGCTCCATCACTCTGTCTTTGTAAGAGAGGTGTTCCAGCTTCCTGATCATTTGCACAGGCCTCCTCTGGACCCTCTCACCAGATCCATGTTCTTCCTGTGTTGAGGGCTCTAGGTGAGGTCTTACCAGACAAAAGTGCCAGGATCACTTCTCTCAGTTTGCTGACCACACTTCTTCTGATGCAGCCCAAGATGCCATTGGCCTTCTGGGCTGCAAGTGTACACTATTGGTTCACATCCATCTTTTCATCCACCAGCATCCCCAAGTCCTTTTCTGCAGGGCTGCTTTCTATTATTTCATCCCCCAGCCTGTACTGATTGTGTGGATTGTCCTGACCCAAGTGCAGGACTCTGCACTTTGTTCATGTTGAACCTCATGAGGTTCACCTGGGCCCACCTCTCCAGTTTGTCCAGGTCCTTCTGAATGTCACTTTCTAATGAAACAGACTCTTTATGGGCCTACTCATTATATGAGCAATACAATGTGCATGAGACTTAATTTTCATGTTTCTTAATAATTCCCAGAGTCTGGCTGAAGACAAAAATGATAGCAGAGGAGAAAGTACCCCACATGCCAGATACAGGGAAAATGATACAATATAATTTCTAATGAATCAAACAAAAATCTGTGAGAAATTGCTACATAGTTAAGGATTCTCTATCTGCTGAGGTGGTACATGCCATTTTAACATATGTTTTTGACAACCAGTATAAGGAATAAAAATTAAAACAGTCTGCACATCTTATGAAAGAAGAAAACACAGAACATTATCTTTATCTTTAAACATTCTTTTGGGTGCTGATCATTGCTCCTCTACAGTTTAAAAAGCAAAGTTTCTTTAATCAAGGCACTTGTTTCATATACATCAATAGATGCAAAAGATCATTTTGATGTATGATCATTTCCATCAATTCATTCAACCTGTCTATGAGGTAAATTACACATTGATTGGTGAGGGAACATGCCAAGAAGAGTCCACAAGAAGATACAAATTACCCTTTGCTCTAATTTGTACTTATGCCATCTGACAGCATTTTGCCACACTGCATAGATTATATCAGCTTTAACTCACTCAGTAACAGCAGCTCATTTAGTAACATTAAGCACTATGCAGGAGGATTAATATGTTAATATTTCATGAAAGCATGTGGCAATTAGTAACTCATTACTTCAGGGTTTGCTTTTTTTTGTGTGGGTTGTTTTTTTTTTTAAACACCTCTGTGTGCAGACAGTGAGCAATGCTCACTGGGAACCATGCTCACTGCTACATGGCACAGGCACAGTCATCCTGGATCCTGCAATGTTTTGAAATGCATAAGTTAGCTACACTAAGCTCTGATGTCAATGTCCTCTAATCACAAGTACCAATACACAGATAGATAAAACTTTTAAGTACCACAAAGGGTACGAGCTACATAAAACTGCCACTCTTTTCCATACCACTGACTTCGTGCTCATTCCCTGAACTGCTCCCTGACACTGCCTGGCATAGGACAGGCCAAAAGAGCCCCAAACTATGGTTATGGAACTTATCTGTCACCCCAGCCCTGGCAGAAGTTACTGACTGTGGTAAGGATTCAGGGTAAAAATACAAGCAATTTCCTTAGCAGTCTTCAAATATGGTTTAGACACTTCCCTGAATAGTAATTAAGCACAGTTGCTTCAGCAAAGAGCAGGTTGGAGCTGAAGTGTGGCCCATAAACCAGGAGTACCCTAGAGTTTTCCAGGACTCTGTTACTGTGCAGTAAAAGGGTGCTCTACACAAACTGCTGAATACACTTAAGAATATGCTGCCTCTCAAAAATAAATAGATGGCTTAATAATCCTCTGGTTTTCTTTGTGAGATGTATTCACTTGCTTACTCAGGCACTGTATAAATCTGAGGTCTCCATTTAAAGTCTTTATAAACACTTCTAGCCTGATCCCATCAAGGAGTTCTGCATTCAAATAAAGAAAGGTTAAATGGTAGTGTTTTATCAGAAATAATAACAAAATGATTACTCTAACAGTGCTACAATTCATCACTAAAAAATCCTGGTGACGTATTTCTCCGATGTCAAACCCTTAAAAAAATCAAACTACAGCAAAAGGTATTTCTGTGTTTGAGCATGGGTGTGTATGTAGGGGTAGTAGTAGGAAATACTCTCAGGCACAGAAATATACACATCTAGCATGCATAAATTAATGTTACAGAGATTTTCTATACCAGCCAGGAACGATACAAGCGGGAAAGATGACTGTAATATGTTTTATGTAATTAGTATTGACAAAAAAACAGCACATTACCATTTGTTTCCTTTATGAAACTCAAGACTTAAATGGAAACTTCTGCTGTTGCATAATATATTTACACACAGTGAAAGTAAATATTCAACCTAGCACCAAAATGACCGTTACAAGAAATAGAAAAAAAACTGCTTTGAAATGTCATATGCAGTAAGAATACTTGTAGGGGGAAATATTCCAAAAAAGGGGAAAAAATATGCTGTCTGATGAAGAGCACTATTTTAATCTAATCTGTTTATGTAAGGTGCTTAAAAAGTTATAATTGAGAGAGAAATATACTGAAAAAATATTCTATGCATTTTTCCTACTGTGAGTACCATTATGACATTGGGATACATATTAGAGGATTTTAAGCATAACTAATATTTCATACACAATTTTTGTTAAATTCAATACTGAAATAATGCAATAATAAATATTAACTGCAACAGAAAAAATATACTCAAGTACATTTACAACAATCCTATTTGATTGTCCTCTTTGATTTATACTACAGGATTTGGGTTTTGCCAGTCATAATTGACAGAGGAAATTGATTCCCTGTGCCCTAAAGCATGTGTCCTTCTGGGACTGTAACCCATACTAGTAAAAGGGAAAGCCTTAGAGAGAACATTAGCAAGTTCCAACAGCCAAAATAAATATTTGCTTCAATGAGTTTACACTCTTTCTTCAACCCCTCTCCCTCTTTAGAAAGCTGATAAGCAGACAGGTTTTTCTTCCAAGTATCTTCTGAAAAATGACCTTAAATAGCACATTAATATTCATAGCTCTGATGTTCAGTATTCAATAGTCTGTACCCCTGATTCCTTTTCAAAAACAAGACACAGGCCTTTGCTATCTTCTGTAACACCTTGACACCAGAATAATGTCACTTCAGTCACCGGCCATGTGGTCTCTCTTCACGTGGCCCCTGAAGTTCTTTTACTGACACTTCTCCTCTGCACATTGGGCAGCCTGTTGACCAGGCTACTCACCTTGCCAAAGGCTCAAAAACTCACCCAGCACATTAAGAAAAAGCTGTCATACAGCACATTCACAGTTACTGAAAAGAAACACTCTTTTCCCCTGCGTGTAACTGTGCTTCCACAGTCTGCAGCCTGGAAGTGTTATATGAACATTATTTTACAGTATTTCTTCACTCCTGTCTTGAAGGAATTTTATTTGTCTTGCACAAAGTATCTTTTGTCATCCAAATTTGGCCTTATCAAGGGAACTCAAGCCATTCAGTATAGAATTCCTTCCCCTCTTTGGCACATGAAAGTATGAATAAAAATGCTTCATACTTTGAAAAGTATACATATAAAAAAAGTCTAGGATTTTAACCACATATTTTATGCCTCTATACAGAATGAACAACTCTTTCTACAGGTTGGATACATTTTTTTATCCTAGGAAAAGCTGATGACAGGAAGCACTTAATAGTATTGAGTTATTTTCTACTTTTTCTGAAACAGTGCCCACAGCTAGGAAGGGGATCGGGGGGGAGGCGGGGAAGGAGAACTGCAAACTCCCAAACCTCAAGTGTTTCAGTTTCAAGAGGGTAATTAGTTTACAGGATACCATAAACAATCACAAATTCATTACACGCAGGCCACACAAACTTAAAAAAACCCCATGAAAATAACGATTACTATGCAAAATTAATTTCAGTTATTCAGTATATCATGCTCAGATACAAACTCTGATTTGCTTAGCATATCTTAATATTCCACCTACCAGGATTAAAATGAAAAATATTACTTTTCTCTGGGATCAGAAGTGGTATTTTTAGTAGAAACTGAATCCTTTCTATTTTGTAATTAATCTAATCAAGTCCCTTCAGGTTAAATGCCTCCTGTAACCTAGATTTTCTCATTGAACAGTATTCACTTGGTCTGAAGAACAACTTCTGGTTACCTTCTCATTTTTTTTACAAACCAAAACCAAAAAAATATAAATTTATTGCATTAAAAGAGTTAAAAAAACCCACAGGCATAAAGAAACTTGCTTACTGTGCTACTCCATTTTCCACTTTCTCAAGCCTCTCCCTTTTAGAGTTAATCAATAAACTATCTTCATCTAGAATATTGCTCCTGCAAAACAGAAACCTTAAGACTTTGACCATCTCTCATATAACTGACTAATTGCATGTCACGGTATCATACCTGAAAATATGAGCATTTTTCTCTCACTGTGGGGAAACAATTTCCATCCACTCTTATATATATTTGAAAACATACACAACCCATCCATAGCACAGCTCCGCCATCACATTTGAACAGCACATAGTATTGTTTTATACCATGAGTTAAGGTTACATGTTTACACTTAAATCCTAATTATAAGTCCCAAACTGTCAGAAAAGAGGCTGAGTTGTTACATAGTTGATGAAGTCTGGAAACAAATATTTTGCTAGCTTCACTGCACAAGGCTTTTTAGAGCTTTTTTTTGAGATATTTTTAATGGGGGAGTAGATGGGGAAGGAAGTTGGTATCACAGCTCCAGATTCACAGCTGTCTCAGTGTATTATGCTGTAAATACCACCCCTGCAGAAACAGTCAATGGTTTATTTGAATTGAGCAGCATTTCTCAGTGAAATATACATCACAGAAATATCATCCTTACTTCTTCCAAAGGAGAATACATTTCTCAGGGAGAGTTCAGAAATATTTCTTTAGTAGCTTATGCTCAAGGCACAGTCTTGATGAGTACCTTTAAACCAAAACTATGAGTGTTGTAATTGCTAAATTGTTGCAGATACAATCCTCTGTTCTACAAGGCAGTCAATACTCCATCTCACATCTTGACTTAAAAGCTAACATTGTTCTGTTATGGCCTTTATACTGCTCTGCACTTGGGAGTGCAGAGTGTATCCATTTCTTTTGGAAAAAGCTAAGGAGGATTACTGAGACTGAGGAAAACAGATTAAACTCTCCTTTCATGCTAGATTTCCTTACTAAACATTGAGTCAAAGTGCCTTTGGGGGAAACTTAGCAAATTTGGAGCTAAATATTCTTGAAAGTCAATTGGATGCTTTGACTCTAATACTATTTGGGAAACAGTTTATTTCTCTGCAATAGCCAGTTACAGATTTAAGAGCCAATCCCAGAATTCTAATCACAATTTTGACCAAAACAAAGCAGCAGAGAAAGCACATTAAAGAAAAGTTAAAGTCTGAATTTAGTATACTTTCTGGAAAAAAAAAAAAAATCAAAAAAAAAAATCATAGTTTCTGAGCACTTATGAAGAAAACAAAAGCCATGAGGTTGGACAAACGAAAAAAGCGAAGACTTAGTCAAGACTTATACACTGCATCTTATATAAACAGCAACTTAAACAGGTTGCTATATCAACTTCTGCAAATTCCATAGATTTCATATGCTTTCCACCACTAAGCAAAATAAAAGCATCGAATAATAAATACTGGTAAGGTTCATGCAGGCTACAGATAAAACAGTTTCCCTCAACTGTTGAAGTGCTCACTGGTGGCTACAGGATCTCTTGTTGATCTCTATGATCAACACTGTGACAAGAATAATATTAGAGCATATTATAGAGCATTATGATATTTGCCTAGATGTTTTCAAACCTTTAAATAAATCCCCCTTTCCTTTAAAATAGGAAAAGGTCTTCTGAAGAGCCCTGTCACCTGTTTGAATAACACTCATTGAAAAAAACAACGGGCAAATGAATCATACATTTAGTTGATCAGCAGCCTGACTGAAGCAAACCTCACAATCAGCTGGGCAGTAGTCAGTACTGATAACAAAATCCAAAAGAAGTAGATTTTACATAGTAAACAGGAATGAAGTCCACTGATGTTGAAGTTTTCATTGCCATTTTCAGTATTTGAATATTTTGTGGTCAAAGTTTTTATATCTCCAAGACTTCAGAAATGGCAAGCTTCACTTACTTTAGATTTTTAAAAAAAAACGGAGTATTAATAGTTCCACTAAATTATATTAACTGTAAGTCCAGAATGCAAACATAGAAACACTAAGCAAGAAAAGGTGTATAAGAAATGCTTTTCCTCATTATTTTCAACTTTTGGAATTAAATGACTGAATCTGTCTTCTTAAAACACGTATTTTCAAAGTATATTACATTTAGTGACAAACGTCTGTATACTACCCTTAAATACTTTCATTCTTTGCCAGTTCCATTAAACTATGCAAGGAAATATGCAATATAAGCAAGATCTATTGAATTTCACCATGCCAAGAAAAGCTCTTGCTCACAGGTGTAGATGTGTAGGTTGAAAGTAAGAAACAGGAGTGTCTCAGCACTATGCCTTATCTCATACAGACAGAGCTACAGTTAAGATTATTTTTTAAGTACTTTTCCTAAAAAAAAAAAAAAAAAAAAAAAAAAAAAAAAAAAAAAAAAAAAAAAAAAAAAAAGAGAGAGAGATTAGTCTGAAATGGACTTTGTGAATTACTATGGGTTTGATTTTTTTTTTCTCTCTTTACTGAGCTGTTCCATTAAATGCCACAATGTAACGTGCCTTGGGTTTGCATTATCATGATGAGCTGCACAAGCGGTTTTCTCTAAAAATTTCTTTCTTCAAGGGGGCAAGATCGAGGGTGGGTAATGCTTGTGTACCTGCTGCTTCTGTTGCAGTGAATAACTGCAGGTGTCAGTGTGATGCTAGCAGCAGCAGCTGCTGCTTTCTCTGTGAGAAGCCACAAATGAGGCAAAACAAAGTCAAAGCCAAGAGCTAACTGAAGGTTTATTTCAATTTTTATGTGCATCACCTTAAAAAGACATATAAATTCTAGGAGCACCAAGAGTCTGAAAGGATAGATGCTCTATGAGTGTTTATTGGCGCCCAACGTGGGGCCCGAGCTAATTGGCTCGAGCCCAATTTAAATTTCTACTAATTTGCCTGAATAGTTTGAGTTCCAACTCCAGCAGAAAAAAATGGCATTGCTGAGCTGGAATCAGATCTCATTCCTTGGAAAATTCACAGGGTTGGAATTAGCTGTTAAGGGGGGGGTGGTACCCAGCACTTCTGCTGATGATCTCAGGTGAGGCCAATCAGCTGGTAAGGGTGTGGCTCGGTCCTCGAGATCCCCCAACTCCATACCGAGGATGACGCACATGGGATGGAATACTCCATTTGAGAAACTTGCTGTCAACCTCAGCAAGTTCAACCATCTACAAGAGACTCGGGAAAATCACCTTTATCCTGGCCCAAACCAGGACAAGCTACCAGGCTGTATTAACAAGAATGTGGCCCACTGGTCAAGATCATTCCTCCCCTCTGTTCAGCACTTGTGAGGATAAAGAGGAGATGGAGACAGATTCTTCTGGAAGGTGCGTGTAGGACAAGGAACAATGGTACCAGGTTGAAACATGTATTAGGTTTCCCAGAGAGGTTACAGATTCTCCATCTTTGTAAAAACCAGACAATGAACCCTGAGCAGCTTTATCTGATGAAAGACCTGTGTTAGCCTAGATTACCTCCAGAGATTCCACCCAACCTAAATTATGATTCTGTGCAATGTTACTAGCAAAAAGCATAAAGGATAATCAATGGCAATGGTGAAGCAAATAATTTTCTAGTAAAGGAAAATCCAAGAGAAAGAAAATATGGTTGATTTGGAATGTAGAAAATATAGACATATTATCAAAGATTGTCCTGGGCAAGATGACATAATGTGAAACTAAGAGAAAGGATGTCAGTTACCACCAAAGCAGGAGTGGTAAATACAAACAGTTAATTAAGAGTATTTATTGTAAAGAGGTGTAGTTAACACTGTTTCAGTGGCCAATATGGAGAAAATAAAACAGCCAATGTCAGCACAAAAACATGGTCTGAAACCATCTTCTGCCAGAGCCTTTCTCCAGGTTTTGAACAAACTTTCTGCTGAGCATGCAGAAGTCCAAGCTATCAAACTTCTGTAGTTTTGCTGAAATACAAAGGCTTATTGTTTACAACCACCCTGTGACCAAGCAATGCTACAAGTTTGACATTAAACTGTTAAAAGTGTATTTTATATTTGTGTACCATCCTTCCTTTAAACTCATATTTTTCTGTAAAATCAGTCACTTTTTTTCAGTTTGGGGCCAAAATAGGATATCTTGAAATTCTGATGTTTCAAGCTATTGAACATATTCATTTTCAGAGTTTCCTTTTTTTATTTCATTTACCATTAAGCACAATAGAAGGAGCACTAGAGATAATTCTTGCAGCTCGTTTTTCTTTTTGTACTTTATACTTTTGTCTTCCTCTATCTCTTTTATAGCTTATTCAGCTTCTTCAAATGAAAAGAATAACAATTCTAACAAAAACCAAAATAAAACAAAACAAAAATTACAGGGAAAATAAAATCAAGGAGGAAGAGAAAAGAATTAAGCACAACAAAAAAGATACATGTTTTAAAAGTATTTTTCATCTGCATATAAATGTTTTTTTAAAAGTTCTAATTTTTAACAATTGTTTTTTCTGAATAATTTCTAATTCAGGTTTCTAACAAATTTTACTGTCATGCTGTGAGTTTGTCTGTTTATCCTTCCTATAAAATATGCTTTGGATCTACCAGCAAATTTAAGCCATATTTGGGGAAAAAAAAAAAAAGGTACTTAGAGGTTAGTTCCTACAAGAGCTCTGCACAACCTGTGGCTCCATGGCCACATGAAGCTTTAGGGCCTTGGCTTCTGATAAGCCAAGACACAAGGCCCAATTATTTATTGCCTCACAGCAATAAAGACTGAAGAGCTGAGTAACAAGATCCTGGACTGGCCCTTGGTTTGGGAGACAAATTTTATTTCCTCCACTGTCACTTATGCAAGTTGAATGGCTGCATTTTAGCTCTTTTGTATGAACAGAAATTATTATTAGAAGACTCTCTGTCTCCCAGACTCTGGGGAGAAAAGTCACCAAAAAACAGTCCATACATAAGCAGAATACTTGCTGTCTATACACAATGCATAAAATGCAGCCATACCATTCTGTAAGTTAATGTACCTGAAATCTTCACATTCCATGGACATATCAAACTGCACTTACATTATGCAGCAGCACTGCAAATGTACTTCCTTTGCAATTTACTGCAGGGCTTTAACAGTGTTATCAGAAAATTTAAGTCTGCCTGGATTTCAGTTAGACTGTATCTACTTCTGGAAATGTTATTACTAGGATGTGTAAGATTATGCAATCAAGCCCATTATAATTACATTGGAGAATAATGGCACTCTGCAATTTCAATGCCAATAGCATTTCAAAAGCATCCATAGTAATTTTCTAGACATAATCCAACTGATTTCCTGTCTTTGAAATAGGATTTTCTTCTTTTCTGAAGGTGAAAAACCTATTTCCATTTCCAAGGTTCAAAACTGACTTACCCTGCATTTTTAATGTAATTTGTTTTGTTAGTGTAATTAAATCAATAACTATCTTTCAATAAACGCATTAACAATGCAAAATGAAAGATTAATTAACATTTTAATACCTGATTATGTTCTCCCAATTACCGATTTTCTTCCCCTTCGTAGGCATCTGTGAGGAAAATATCCTCAACTGCATTTTAAAACTCGTTGAGGGCATGCATAAGTATTGAGGATATCATTGACAAAAGCAGAACCTTCTTATACAACCACTTATTTTGAGGTCCTGTTTATTAAGTAACTCTAGTCTTACCACATTAATTACTTGTAAATTCTAGTCATCTTTTGGCCCTCTCCAATCTTTCTGAATTCTTGTCATTTTGGGCCAACCATTTGTCCACATGAAAAGGCTTTCTCATGAGGAGGCTTACATATGGAGGATCAGGGAAAAAAACTTCAATCACAGTGACTTCCAGAGAGCTTCAGAGATATACACGTTCATTCATGCTGGTGATCTTTCCTTTCCATATTAGTAAGCTGAGTATTTTAATATCATTATATGGTTTACAATTTGCAAGAAGCGCTCTTGCAGAAGTAGACTTGGGATAGCCCGCTATGATTTTTGAAGTAAAAATACATAGAACATTTCCACAGGAAAAATTCTGAAAGAATCAATGAGATGCAGCCAAGAACTTAAAAAAAAAAAAAGGCAAGTTGATTTTCTGATGTCTTATATCGTCCAGGAATGATCAGTAAGTTGGAAATGGACAGCATAAGCAATATTGTCTGCATGAGAAATCATTCTTTGACAGAGAATGCACTGAAACTTTCTGCCAACTATCCTGTATAAGCTTATCCCCAATATCAGTCTAGGAAAACCTAATAGATCTTATTCTATTGAATGCACTCATTCTGCTAAGTGACTTTTTAATGACTTCTGTCTTATTAATAATTAAAAGAAAAGCTCGCTATCTGTAATTATTATTAACACTTAAATCATCTTTTAGGGAAGATTTTAGCTCTATTTAGACATAATTTCTACTGGCAAATCACTGATTCTCTCAAAGCACTTTATATAAAATTTTACATCAATTTTTGATGCACCTACATGAGATTGCTTTACTATTTCTTTTACAGTCTCCAAACTGCTGCAAGAAAGATGAAAGGGATCATTAGGATCATTGGGCTTCACAACAGAGCAGTTTCATGATCTATCGATGTGATGATATCAAAAAGGTCTCCTCTTCAAAACAAAAACAAAGAAAAATGTCCATGTTGTCATTGCTAGTATATTAGTGAAAATATAAAAATATATATCTCCAGGAACTTCCACAATTTAAGCCAATCCTGCCTTTAAAATGATAAAAGAATATTTAGATCAAATGCTCCATGACTGAAATTCCAAAGTGCCTCTGGGTATCTGCCTGATTTACTGGCTCCATGTTTCTGTGCTGCTTTCAATGGCCAAAAATACTACAAGGATCTCAGAATGCTAAGAAGCTCCTTTTCAATGATAACCTTTTTTGATAATTTTAAATATTAATAAATAGAGGCAGTACATTTCAATCTTTTTAAGGCTACTTGGACCATGCTTAATTTTCATTTCATTTCATGAGATTCATTACATGAGTCTCATTAGTTAACATAGAAATCCAGCTTCCCAGATAAGGAGTTTTATTCTAAGCAATGGTCTCTCTTTTAGTAGTCTGTATACATTTACATGTATCTTACAATATGTAGATCAAATATCCTCTCTTTTTTCTCTCCCTTCCAGATATGTGTCGTACAACTACAGCTTATCACCATTATCATTTCTATTTTGGGAAGATACAAAGACTGCAATCATCAAGGAGGTTCTTACTCTCTTAGTCACTGTGAAACCATTGAGGAATATTTTCAATAAGCACTAGAATTGATAAAACTCAGAATAACTGTTAATAAGCATTCAATTAATGAATTTTTACAGCTCTTCTGAAAGGCAGGGGAGAAAGTTTTCCCTTTCCTTTGATTTAATGACACACTCTCCCACATGTCCACAAAATTGTATAGGATCAGTATAGTGCTGTTCATCACCTGAGTCTCTTCTATGGGACAAACCCACACTGTGCTGGTTGTCCTGATGTATCCCACAGGTACTGAAGAAAAGGGTGTAGTGAAATGTGGAAGCAATCTGGAAAGAAATGTTACCATTAGCAAAGAATGGGGTGTTCTCTGTGATAGCACAAGGTTTCATGGGAACTCTTTAAGCACATTGGTTGTAAAGTATTTTGAATGCAATACGGCTTATGAGTAAACGTAGAATCTGGAAATGTACTTTATATTAGTATATAAAAAGAGAGAGAGTTTCTTTGCAATGAAACTGAATGCAGGCAGCAAAATATTCTGACTTCAAATTATTCTGTTATTCAAATTTTCAGCCTGAGTGTATTCATGCACAAAGCGCATTACATTTTTAAGATTTTTCTGAAGTAATAATACTCCTACATGGGGCCTTTACTGATTGTTTATATTAAAGGTAAATATTCCTCTTGATTTGTAACACACTATAGAAAACTGGATTAAAAGCATGTTCAGTTCATGTCTACTTGCAACATATCCCAATTCACCTTTCTAGTTTCTAACATCTACTATAATACATTACGTTATATAATATTTCTAACATCTATTATTTTCAACTGCAGAATTGGCCATTGCCATCAATATTTTACTTTTTAATTCAACTGCATTATTTGAATGAGTTTCTTAGTCTGTACCCTTCATTTTACCTCTGAAAGTAAAAGGGATTTTAGGAAGAGATTAAAGTATTTAGTCTTCCAGGGAGCACTGAACATTATTTATCACCTTAACTCATGTGAAACTCAAACATCTATAAATCTCTCACTATGTCCCAAAGCACTAATAGTGGCAGTCGGCAAAATTAAAAACCACCCAAACTACTACAGAACATTTTATATCAAACTATATATGATGTAATGTCAAATATCTCATCTTGTATGTTTTCCACATCAGCAACTAACTTAACTGCAGTGGCACCAAAATCCAAAGACTTTTCAACTTAGCTGCAGACACACCAGCCAGTGCCACGACTGCAAAACCCATTTTCTTCAAACTTCTATATGAAGTGTATTGATATTACAATGTACCTCTGCCTTTTTTGGACAAAATATGACATTTTTACTATTTAGAGAGCAGAATTTATAGGGAGAACTCATGCTGTGGTTTACTGATTTGGCAGTGTTTGTCCTGCATGCCTATTTTCTTCTCCAAATATTCTATTTCATTTGAAATTCATTCATAGGAGCTATATCCACAAGAATCATTGCATTGTAACAGTTCTTGTCAATATCAAATGGAGGTAACATTCATTTGTTCTCTTTGTGCATATTCAACACTAACCAAGATAAGTAGAATTAGTAGAGAAATTGTGAAAAATAGGCTGCTTAACTGAAATCAATAATTTTTAATGTAATTTCAAAAGAATACTAGAAAATAAAGCTCTGACAAGATGCAAGCAGAAAAAAAATCCCACGTTTTAATTTTTAAATCATTCTTTGTTCCAAATCTCCAATTAATGTAATAACATAATGATAAATCTAAATTTCAACACACAACAGCTTTATTTTTTAAATAAGATACATTTTTATTGACCTATCTTAAAAATCATGGATTTTCATAGCAAAGTATTAAAAATGTTAGGGCTTGTTCAATGCTGGGGGGAGGGCAGAGGGAAGAAACCAAAACAGATTTCAGTGTCTTTGAGTCTTCAAAATTTCTCTTCATATATTTAACCTGTCTTGCAGGCTTTAGCAGATACTCAGCTAAAAAAAATTATGTCAGAACAGAATTCAAGCAGTCTCTTGGAAAGTGAGTGAAAGCAAAAGAAAGAGTGAAAATGTCAGAAAATCTGAGGAAGACAGACTATCATGAGAAACTGTTTTGGAAACAAAAACTAGAGGTGAGTTGTGCAAAAACATCCTACATCCCTGCAGCTTAGCTTCTATTTTTTGAAAGAACTACCTTAGTTTCTGGTAACCCTGTCTGCTCTAGCTTCTGCAAAAGCCCTCTCCATGTCCCAAAGATACAGAATTCCCAGTTCAGACACCAGCAACCTCTTCTTCAATCTGATCCATAAATGCCCAGCTCAAATTTGATAGAATAAATCTAGCTTTTTGAGTCATCCTGGACATGTTTAGAAACCAATGAAGGAAATGACAGTACACGGATTCGAATGGCTTTTGGACTTACATAATGGTAAAAATAAAATGGATTCTGGAAGAAGAAAGATTCTTCAAGATGAGTCATGAAAAATAAGAAAAAGCAAAGCACTGAAACATCAACGTATCATTAGAATTCTGCCAAAAATTTCTAACTTAAATCTGAATGAGTTCCTTTTACAAGAAAAAGGAATTTCTTCTGTCAAGGTTATCTTTATTCCTTTATTTCCCAGTGTTTTTAAAGAGCAATGGATGACACTCAGTGACACATTCCAAACCTCCATATTTAAGAAGGTAAGGTATTACACATATATTGCTATACTATTTACAGAACTGAAAACACATGCTGGACATGGCTGAAAACAGGAGTTGTACTGGAGCAAGACTGACTCCACAGCTTCTTGAGGCTCCTTTCAGCCCTACTTTTCATTATTAAACATGGAGAATGTGCATAATTTTCACAAAACTTTCTTACATGAGTCTCATTACAGCTTTTTTGGGGGGGGGGCTTTAGGTGCCTAAAGGGTTCAAGGTAGCAATGTCTAGGTTGCTATGCACAGAATAGAGTTGCTCCAAATGCAGTAATTAACTCCAGACTTTGATTTGTACACCCCTGCCAGCATGCTGCAGGGGCTCCCTGGGGACATCAGGATAGGGCCTGGAAGCCACATCCAAATTCCATCTCACTGCTCCAACCAAGAGCAGGGCAGCAAAGGAGCAGCCCCACCCATGCTTGGGTCCTGGCCACCTCCCTGGGGTCAGGAACGGGCTGAGGCTTGGCCAGGAAATCAGCCTGCAGGTCTGTGGTGAGCTGGATGCCAGCACTGCTGCAGTGTTGCTGGCACAGAGGGATGAAATGGGGTCCTGGGCCCTGGGAAGATCACAGAGAGGAAGGTCACAGACAGTGGGATGGGAGTCAGGGCTGTTGATGACCTCAGGACATGACTAAGTAACTACATTAGGACATTACTAAAGGGACATTACTGAAGTAACAGCAGATAGCTTAGCTTTGACAATGCATTACATTTCTCTATTTATAAGCATACTAAATGCCTGCAGCATCACCAAAGCTTTTTCGTATCTTTATTGCCCTTAGATTGTTTGGTTTTCCTCCACTGGAGAGTCAGATAGATATCAGACCCCTTCCTAGCCTCTGTCTTAATTCTGCCTATGTCCTTGTTTGGTATCTTTCTCTTTTCCTTTGTAAGTCCCTCCTTACAAACTCAGACAAAGAGCAGCCTGCAGGAAGCCACTGGCAGTGGACAACATGTTCTATTGGTGTTACTTGTTATTTCAAAACAGCATTGGACTCAGACAGGTACTAGTCCTGGCATCCTATACTGCTTGTCCTAAAGAAGGAATAATTTAACCTAGTGAAAAAAGAAATCCTGAGAGATAACCCATTTCATTTCTGCATCCTAAGGTGGAATCAGAGACACTCAAACTTCTCATCAACTATACACTCATCTCCATAATCAAGGCTTCTATGTGGTAAACATCCTGCATCATGGCCCATGACACAGTTTTTCAGGCCAGAGATCATTAATCACATACCATTTCATACTTCAGGAGAGAAGGCAAGGACATTATCTGGTTCCACTCCGCTCTCGGGTAAAGTGACTATGTGCTGCACTGTACCTAAATAGATTACAAGCTCTACACAGGAATATAAAGAAAACTGAAAGTTCAAAGACAGACGTGAAACTATACAAGATCTAACAACAAAAAGGAAATGTTATGCTCACTCTTCAGAATCACCAAAACCAAATAAAATCCACCCCTTAAAAATGCTGTCTGCTATCTGTAAATCTAAATTTACAGCCAACCTGGAATAGACTGATATGAGTTTATTGTTAACAGGTGAGTTGCTCAGGAGAGCAGAAGATACCTCACCAGCTGTCTAGAGTGCTTTAAAAGCTGTCACGAAACAACCAAGGAGCCTTCCAGAGGAATTCTGAATTGCTATTCGAATAGCAACCAGCTAAGGGAGATTTTTATTTCTTCTAAAGCTTAAAGATCACAGTGGGCACTACATAAGACAACTTAGAAGATTATTTCAAAATGCTCCAGAACACCCACTAGTGGTAGATTCTGTCTGCTAAAGACTAGAGAATTTTCAGAGTGGAAGGCTGTTCAGGTGTTTGAGACTCACTTCATCATGTCTGATGATAACTGCTCACAAGAGCCAAGGTACACACCTACTTAGATGGCTGCAGAATCACAGCTTTAAATTATAAAAATACAACTAAATATCAGCAAAATTAAATTTATTTTGCTGATAATTATACTGACATTTCTTCTAGCATGGAAAGAGTAATGCCAGCTTTGCAGTAAAGACAGCACTTTCAGCCACTTGTGTTTTATCATTAAACAGAATACAGGCTTCCCATGGGATCTCTTCTTGGGATTCATCACTCTTATAAAATGATGGCTGCAGGAATCTCTCATTAAATTAATACATATTCCTTCTTTAGAACCTCTTCTGTTTAATGTCTAAGAAAAGCCAGACTGAATTTGGGTAGTCCATGTAACAGGACACTACCTATGCTATAGTCTAACACGTCACCAAATCCTAAAGATTTGTTGCCTATCATCTGTGATTTCATGCTTAGATTGTAAATTCTTTGACAGGAGATCATTATTTGGTTTTGTTTGTATGGTGCAGAATGGTTGAATTCCAGTCTTTTTTATGCTACAAAATGGCAAATAATGAAAATAATATCTGATTTACTGTGGAGATCGCTCTCCAGAAATTTTCTTCATACCATTATTATTCAGTAGCACAACGCTGCTTGTCTTCTGAATACTAGAATATGTTTTCTATTTTATTTTCTATATACTTAATTCAAACGATGGTTATTTAGTATTTGTATACATCCTTGAACAGTGAAACACAATGGAAATCCTAAGTATTATTCATAGTCTTTTATCATGACACTTTATATTATCGTTGTAAATACTGTAGAGACTTGCACACTTTCAAGACACTAAATTTGGTCTTGGCTGTTTTATATACTATCTGATCTTAGTGAGATGCAGCTAATTTTTTGCGTGCAAATATTAATATTTTCTTTAAGACTTGAGATAAAAAACAAGTCAGAAAAGGAAAGTATGTGGAGACATCATTCACATGCAACCCTCAGGCAAGAGCTGCCACTGTCCGTGATCCAAAGACCAGCTGAGGCAGTTTAGCTGGATGACTTTTGGTCAGTCTACTTGAGGAAACTGCTGAGATTACCAAAAGGGCGTGAACCAAAAGCCATGTGAGGTAAAAAGCATAAAAACACAGAAAAAAAGTGTAAGTGTCAATATAGGGATAGCTAGCAACATGAGGACTAAAGAAAATATTGACATTAGAAGGTTTAAACTGCTGAATAAATGGGGAATTGTAAGACTGCAATTCAGCAACATCAAGAATCAGCTCAGTCAAAGGAGCAAAGATGGTTGACCACATATCACTTAACTTAAAAATGCCTCAGCTGTGAGTCTTTGTCAGATGTCCCATCAAACCTGTGAGTATATAATGCTCAGTCCAGTAATATTAACCCTTAAGCTACTAGCTCACTAGTCCTAGCTACCCACAGTGTGCTTACCAATAAATAATTGCTCTGTACTCTTCAGATGTATAGGTTCTGTGCTTTAAGAGCAAAAGGAGTAAAAGCTGCCAAAATGAATAACAGAGAAAGAGAGCTGTGATAGCATTCTCTTCAGGGAAAGGGAAAGGGAAAGGGAAAGGGAAAGGGAAAGGGAAAGGGAAAGGGAAAGGGAAAGGGAAAGGGAAAGGGAAAGGGAAAGGGAAAGGGAAAGGGAAAGGGAAAGGGAAAGGGAAAGGGAAAGGGAAAGGGAAAGGGAAAGGGAAAGGGAAAGGGAAAGTCCTTACAAATAGGGAAAAAAAAAAAAGAATTATGGTTGCAGTACTGTTAGACTGTTATGTCCTGGAGGCATTTTCCTACACAGCATACTGCGGGCAGCACTTATATCCACATTGAAGTATTATGAAATATGCAGTGTCAAAGTCATTGTGCTAGTACACGTTCCTCACAGAATCCATGCATAGAAAGTTTCACCTGCAAAGAATACATGAACATAGGCTTGACATATGAATGGGTAAGAGAAAAGAGGTTTTTCATGTCATCAAAAAATTACACAGCTGTAATCAAATCCAAAGGGTGCTCTGAACAGTGCTGATACATTTTGCAATCAGCTTCAGCAGTAATGCCTAAATTGCCCCTGACATGCCTAAATTCAAGCTTAAATTTACCAAAATAAGTGATCTGTATCAGCAATATTCATACTGTAGACTGCCTTTGACCCTGGATTCAAGACACTAGAACACACTGTATAAGACAGTTCCTCTAGTGTGCCACCCACAGCAGTGCAGTATAAATTACACTCCTTGACAAACTCCTGTGACCTTTTCCCACCATAATACTCTCCAAACATGTCCTCTTTGATGTTTTGCATCACATCATTACAGCGTCTGTGCTGTTTGTTTGCAAGAGCTTTCTACCAATTACTGGTCTGATAGTAAGTGATTAGAAGC
The DNA here is from genome assembly GCF_036169615.1 of Heliangelus exortis. Lineage (NCBI taxonomy): Eukaryota > Metazoa > Chordata > Aves > Apodiformes > Trochilidae > Heliangelus > Heliangelus exortis. The sequence goes on along the minus strand of NC_092425.1, from coordinate 16,557,964 downwards.
CCTTCATCAGAGAAGACCTCAAGCTTATTACTTTCTCTGTGCCAAGGCCAACTGCAAGAAGTCTCTCGTAGCATCCTGGCATTGGAAGGCACTGCACACATCCAGCTAAGGGGATGTCTTTCCTGAAGCACATTTTACAGGAGACAAGAGAAAAGTGATAATTGCCTTCCTGCCTTCTGTGCAGTGTCACCAGCAAAATCTGCACCACAGAGAGATATTTTTTAAAATCCTGGTCTAGCTCCCAGGAGGGCATCCTCAGCTCCCTGGATGCTGGCTTTTTCACTCAAACGAATGTGAAAAAATGTATCACCATCATCACAGAAGTAGGCATCTATTCCAGCATAACTTCCATCCCAATAAATTTATCTCAGTGATGATGCTGATCACTCACCAGCTGGCTGCCAAAACATAGTGTTAACTTACTCAACCACTGCTCACTGATAGCATCTATTCAACCTTTCAGTTGCATAAATTGCTGCAGATTTTCTGAAAAGAGTCCAATATACAGAAAAGGGCTAGGGAAAAGTGAACTGGATTTACTCATAGGAAAAATCTTTCTCAATGTGCTTAGGAGGAAAAAAAAAGTTCTCTAGAGAACGGAAGTCATTCGTTATTAATATCTTTTAAACTACATCATCATTTTGGCAGCATTAATTATGAAGCACAATATATAATTACAGAAATCAGTTGGCACTAATATATCTTTAAGAGGAAGCAGATGTTTTAGAATTAATGTTAGAATTAACATCATCTTCTACCTTTTATCAAAAGGCATTTAACTGACAAATTTTTTTGATATCTTCTGTAGGTCTTGGTTTGCAAAGGATGTGAAATACACTATACATCCACAATGCATGTCTAATCTATGTTAATTAATGAGCAATCTCTTTTATATCTTTCTCATCCTTAAAAACAAAAAAAGAAGTAGTCATTTTAGGTCTAGATAGAAAGGCATCAGTAGCACCACTGATTCCTGCTTGCAATAACCTGTCAGACTGCTACAAAATAATCAAGATAGCACTTGTAGTGAAAGAAGATAAGCTTTTCAAGGATACCCTAATCATCATAGTGCTTTCTGTCACTGGAAATGGCAAAAAGATTAAATACTAACCACTTTTGGTGGCATGACACGATTTCAGTGACAGAAGTCACTGAAAGTGAAGCCACTTGTTTTTTAGAAGAAAAAACTTCTCCCCCAGTTATGCGTGCATCAATAACTACTGCTGTACTATGGCAAAGGTGTTTTCAAACCTTTTGCATTATGAATTATTTTTTTTGTGAATGACAGTGCTCTTCCAAAGAGCAATTTCTACCATGTACCTAAGTATTTTCTTGAGTAGAGATGAAGTGATACAGATGTTCAGGTTATATAAAGGCAAGAAAAGAAGACAGAAAACCTTTAAGTTCATCTGAGGGTACAGAACAGTAACTGCCACTGACCTGTATGCTCAAAAACATGGGCAAAACTCAGAGCATGTCCCTGAACTTTCAAACTGATAAAACAAAAGTTCCTCTTTAGCATAGCTAGAACTGGAAAAGATTTCTTTCCCTGAAGCATACCAAGGGTCTAAACATTCTGATCAGCTTTGGTGTATTCTTTAGATACAAAGCGGTACAAGCAAGAATCGGAGGGAGGAAACAGATAAATATCATGTATGTGCCTTCTGAAAACTGCTATCTGCCTGTTGCCATTCAGTATCACCATATGTGCTGGCTGTCAGGTTCAAAAGGCAGGGAAAGGCAGATGCCTCAAATGACAGAGAGCTCTAGAAATGCAGACCACTGCCTTTTAGAACCTTTTCTTGTTGGTCCAGCATGGGGAAGCTGGACAGCACAGTTCCTCACAGAAGCAGAAACTTTCCCTTCCACCTCCTTCTGGGGGAGAGAAACAGTGGCAGGAAGAGCACCTTAAAGACAGAACCACACTTCTCCTCAGGGAGAGACCTTCAGGGTTTCCTATGTGGCAAACTAGCACAAAGCTATCTCCAAGTAGGTGAATCTCTTCCAGTGGGATGATTTCTGATCTCTGCAAGCTAGAGAGAGATAATATGACTGTTGAAGTTGAGTTGAGGAATAATAGAATATCTAAACTGAATGAAAGATAACCCCAAATCAAATGTATAACTAGTGCAAGAGAGGCATAACTAAATTTAATGAAGCCCTATCAATTTATATCATCCAAGAATAAGGCTCTTAGTACATCCCACAAAGATGAACAGAGTATTTTCCAAAGCTTTCCATCTTTGTTTAGTTGCCAAGTTTCCAGTCAAGATCCTGTTAAGCAGAATGGTAAGCAGATACAACGCATTTTATTTCTCATAGCTACTCTACAGCCCACAAGTTAACCCTCAATCTTTTGATCCACCCATTTCAAGGTGAAACAGATGGAGTTTCAGAGGCCCTCCACAGATGGGTCCCTCCCATCTGCCAACAGCCTGCTCTCCAGTTGGATATGCAACCCCTCTTTATTTGCAAGCCTGAAGGCATTTTGACTGTAACAGTATTTCTAAGTCTTTAAGAAACCAGTTGGGACTCCATAAATGGAACACATTAATTCTTGGCACATTTGCACATGTGATGGCTCTAAATGTAAAAGAGTCAAAGGATTCTTACAGTCCATCTCCCCCGACTCAAAGCCAGAAGCGGATAATATTTTATTGTAATATAAAACCAGGATATTACTGGAGAAGACGAGAGGCTGGAACATGAAACAAAATTTTCTAGTTCTTTGAAAATTATGGAGTGGTACTTTGTACATGCAAGAAGACAAAACAACATTGCAACCCCCATCCTTTCAGCAGGAAGGAGAAGCTCTGAAGGGGGCATACAAGAAAGACTTTTTGTATAGGTATGTAGCAGGACAAGAAGGATGTAGCGAGGACAAGAAGCAGTCATTTAAAATGCGAAGAGGGGAGATTCAGGTTAGACATTATGAAAAAATTATTTCCTGCGAGGGTGGTGGGACACTGGAACAGGTTGCCCAGGGAAATTGTGGATGCCCCCTCCCTGGAAGTGTTCAAGGCCAGGTTGGATGGGGCCTTGAACAACCTTGCATAGTGGGAGGTGTCCCTGCCCATGGCAGGGGGGTTGGAACTAGATGATCTTTAAGGTCCCTTCCAACCCAAATGATTCTGAGTCTATGATTCTATCTTGACATGGATGGGAAATGAAAGCAACTGTGGCCAAGCCTTCTTTCTCTATTGGCACCAAGGACAGTGATAGCGGGAGCCCAGAAAAGAAAATAACCAAATTGACACTCTCTGGCTTGCTTGTCTCTATGTTATAAGTTTTCATATACAGAATCTGCTGTGGCTGGCCTCCAAACTCACAGCATTAGGAGAAAAATATACATCATTTATAGTACTAGAAGCACTTTTCAAAGCATTTCACCAGTAGCAAAAAGGTAGAAAGTAGGGAAAAGGTCACGAGGGCGAGACAACTGAGTCAGTTGAGACAACTGACCAGAACTGGCAAAGAGGATATTCCATACAACATAATGTCATGCTCAGCAGTGAAACTGGGGTAGTGGAAAAAGAAGGAAACTGTCTGGCTGGTTTTCAAAGGTTGCCATTGCTAAGAGGCTGGTTGGGCAGCATTCTGCTTGTGGTAGGCACTGGATGATAACTTGTGTGGTTTCCCCTCTCTTCCCTTCACTTATCAAAATGTCTTTACCTCAGCTCCTGGGTTTTCTGAGTGCTGTTCTTCCTACTTGTTCTGGGTTGATGCGGTGTCATTTTTGGTAACAGGGAAGGGGGCTCCAGGGTGTGGCTCCTGTGAAGTAGCTTCTGAAAGCTCTCCCAGCTCCAAAATATCCAGCTCCTCCTTTGGTTAATGGTGAAGCCACCATGGTCAATATATGTATATGTCTCTGCAATTAACATATTCAAGCAGGGGAAACACCTGGTGATAAGATTTCAGGGTAGAGGAGAGAGGGAGTGGAGAGAGAACATCAGGAGAGTACCACCAGAGGAGAGCAATGCCAGAGCAGGGAAAGCAAGGTCAGTGAGGAAGGAAAGGGAAAAGGTGCCCTGAACAGAGATTTTCCCCTACGTCCTGTGTTGAGATGGCAGGCTGTCCCCTGTAGCCCATGGAGAAGCATGGCAGAGCAAATGTTGAATCCCACTGGAGCATTTTTGGACCTGCAGCCTGGGGATGATCATGGAACAGATATTGTGGACCTGCAGCTGTGGAGGGGACTGTCCCCAAAGCAGTCCATGGCTCTGCGGGCCACCCACGCTGGAGCAGTTTGCTCCAGAGGGATTGTGCCTCACGAGAGGGGCTCATGTTGGAGGAGTTTGTGGAGGACTTTCTGCCATGAGAGGGACCCCACACTGGAGTAGGAGAAGACTGTGAGGAATCCTTCTCCCTGAGGAGGAAAGAGCAGCAGAAAACAACCTGTGATGAATGTACCATTAAACCCCTCTCCTTGTTCCCCCTGTGTCACTGTGGGGAAGGGGGTAGAGATATCAGGACAAAGTAATTTGGGCTCAAGAAGAGGGGAGGGGTGGAGTAGGTATTTAGGCTCTGGTTTTTGTTTTCTCTTTGCCCTCTTTTGATTTGATGACTGGTAAATAAAATGGATTTTTTTCCCCCAAGTTGAGTCTGATTTGCCTGTGACCTTAATTGGTGCATGGAAACCTCATAGTCCTTGTCTTGACCCACAAGGTTTCAGGTGAATTTCCTCCTCAGCATCCCAAAATGGGGAAGGGAGAGTGGTTCTTTGGATCAGCCAGGCTCAAAGCATGACATTGGGCTTCTCTGATCCTGATGGTGCAGGAGTGGGGTGGGGTAAGTCAGCAAGCAGTTGTGTAGACACTGGCCATGGTCAACTCATGACATACATTCTTCTAAATAACTCCTCCTTCCTTCTATAATGAAATTCTTTCTTGGAAAAGATATTGAAGGTGCTCCTCCAAAGATCTCATTGCATTATTTATTTCAAGGGCTTTCATCTCTCTCATTGCTCAAAAAGAAACATATGAACCACTAACAACGTGACAGAAATTTTAGTATGCAATTTGCTTTGAGTTATTAATGTAGTTTCATAAAATTTTAAAATAATTTCAGACCAATATCAGTTATTATAAGATGCATTTCTTCCTTAAAACAGTGTTAAACAGCTGACTAAAATTTAAACCTTTGAAAAAAAATTGCTTGAATCTCAGAGATACTATATCAAGGAGAAAATGGCATTACTGTGACAAATAAGAAATCAGCACTAGTTACTGCCTAGTGTTCCACAGACTACAGCTTCATTAAATAATGTAGCAAGTAAGAATCTCCTTGTTTACAGAAAATTACTTGTTCTGTTATTAGTATTTTTTTCTAAAGTACAAGTAAAATTAGCATAGGCAACAAATATGTATTCATATATTTATACAAATGTTTTTCTATTGATGAAATGGATCAATAAAAACTACTTAAGCACATGATTTATTGCATGGGGGTTTACTACGTAGTCATTATCACAGCATAAATATCCACCATGATGTAGAATCCCACAGATATTTGTTAAGCATTATGTTTGTGTAACAGTAAGTGTGTTTAAATTTTATTTAAATTTACCACAAATTGAAATTGAAGATTTTTGTAATAATTTTATATTCTTGCTTTGCCTCAAGCTTTTCCTTCTCATTTTAAGTTAGCAAAATTTCTGCCCAAAAGGCATTTACTCTTGCAAGTTTCCCAACTGTAGGTTGTAAGAATTTTCCAGACTATAGACTGTAAAACAAGATAAAGATTGTACTGCAAAAATAAGCTATCAGAAATAAATCCCACTCCCCTGTGCTTCCACCAGGTATTCTCATTTAGAAGACAATGCATTCAAGTCTCAGTTTTCACCACAGTCTAATTTACTGAACAAAAGCTAAAGCAATCCCAAACAATTTGCACAATGATCCTGTCTTATAAATTGATTCTTAGGCTTTTTTCTCAAAGGTTGAGATCCTCAAGGATCCTCCAGGATCCTGATCCTCAACGGAGGCCAAGGGGTTTTCTGCAACACCTCCAACCCTCTCCCACACTCACCAACATAAAGACAAAAAAGTATATTGCCCCTGGCTTGTAAAATCCACATTCTCCTTTCTTAGTGGCTGTGTGCCTTCTCAGTGCTACTGATGCTATGAGTCACAGGGGAGTCCTCTGATAAAAGCTCTGATATCACATGAGCTTCATCATGCAAAGAAACACCCAACAAGTTAAAATCACTGGGAACACAAGTAAAAGCATTAAGGTGCTTTTCTAAAATAAGTCATGGTACAGTACTTGAAAGCCTATTTTTGCAACAAAAATATGTGCTTTCCCTGATTTAAACAAAAAGTCTAAATGTATAATGGAAAGATACAGATTTAGGAAAAAGCAGAGGATCACAAGCTTTTACTTTCTTCAAACAAAATTTTGTTAATTTAAGTGGCTTTTCTCACTTTTTCCTCACACTCTGCCCTGGAAAGTAATGACCACAACTTAAATCTCATTTCATAAGTGAGCTGATTAATAGCTGAGGTTAGATTTGTAACTCTCTGCTGATACAACAAAATGCTTAATCCCGTTTTCAATTAAGAGCAGGTACGTCACAGCACTGCCAGTGTGCAGCTTCAGAAACAGCCAGAGGAGACCTATTACAGAAATAGGTAGTAGGAGGGAGCATCCTGTGGGGATGCTTAAAGCACCATTGGGAGCACAGTCAGTAATAAGCCTGCCAGAAAATGACAAAAAACAAAGTATAACAAATACAGCAAAAATATCAATCTGACCCAACTTTCTCCTCTCTCTCTTCTTATCTACACACATAAATTCAGCACAGGACAGTATTCCCATGTCAGCACCTAGAGGCAGACTACAATGCCATATTTCTTTCTGGCATCTGAAATGTATTGCAGATAGCTCAGTGACCACCACAGCCCATTAACACATCTTATTAAGTGTAAAACTAACATCAGATCCCAGGAGAGCATTTTTTAAATAACCTTGGACAGAATTTTCCCAGTTTAAAACATCCAAACTGAAACAAGTTCGCTATTCAGCTTCTTAGGAGTGTAACTCCATGATACACTTCTATTTCCTCCTCAAATACATTCATTTTGCATTTTTTCCCCAGATACTTAAGAAAAATAAACAATAAAGAGATCAAAAGCTTAGAAGGTGGCAAAGGATGGAGGTGGGAGCAAAAAATGGGTTTCCTTACACTATTTTAGCTTATCTCATGAGAAGACAATGTGAGAACATATCAGTTACTCTGAGGTAAAATACCTTCCAGAAACTGGAATTCAGCATCTTTCAGTTTTAGGGATTGGTAAAGACCAACCATTCTGAATTTTTTACAAGAAATTCAGGCTCAGACCCCTAGCAGTTTTAATAAAACTCTTGATCCTATTGCTAATAGCAGAGCTTAAGATCTCAACTTTCACCATCAAAAATTAATCATATTGCATCTTTGGCCAGCTCAGAGGATATTCAGATTTTGATGATGTAATTCTGCAGTCAAGGACTACATAGGCATCCTCATCTTCGTCATTTTATTTTTAAATACAAGGTAGTTCAGTAATAGGTATTTATCCCAGGAAATCCATTTAGCAGAAATAGAAGTTAGAATAGTAAGGTAGTTCTATGAATATACTACAACATAAACATAAATCAAAGACAGTTCACAATGAATTTATCACCTGACTTCCTAGGGAAAGATGAGAATTAGATCATATATACAATGTTGTGAGTCATATATGATATTATGAGTTACGTTATATATATGAAGATGACATATTAATCTTTTGTACTCAGTCTCAGCCTTCTATTCTCGGAGTCACCTGCACAACTATACCATTGAACCCCATGCCCAGTGAGCTGTCAGATGAACTGTGCACTAGGGGAAGCCACTGAAATCAGTACGAAGACTCTCAATAAGGAAAACAACATTTTGTGAAGGCAGTGGGACAATGTAATCACAGCGGCAGATTCATAAGAGGACCCCCAAGGTCTGCAAGTAGCTTGGAGAATCTTTAGTGTATCTATCTACTACATTTTCTTTTTTCTCAAAGGAAAAACGTGCAATGCAAAAGTTCTGTCAAAAGTGTAGAAGAGTACATGCAGAAGAAAAAACTAAAGATGCATGAATCTAAGTTGCAAGTTTGCAATTTGCAAAAATATGTTAAGCACAGATTGAGACACATCTACAAATAATTATTCTGTACTATTTTTCCCCTCTTTGATTTCACTTTCTAGTTTTATGTTCCTTTTCTGGATTTCTTGCCCTGTTTTTAATGAAATACTTCAGTTCGAGTTCTAAGATCAGTACTGCATAGATGGAGTTTTATACATGGAACACCACATAATGATCAGGTTTACAGAAGGGTCCCCAAAATTGCTGTTCATTTATCAAAACTATTTTAAGGTTGTTTAGGTCACCAAGTGGCCATAAAACTGCTTTTCAATATGCTTCCTAGTGGATACAGTCCATAACTGATTCCTGTACCTAGTCACAGAATCATAGAATAATTTGGGCTAGAAGGAACCTCTAAAGGTCATCTAGTCCAACCCTCCGATCAAGAAGTATGAGTCATTAAAACTTTATTTCAGCTGGGATATACCTTGCTTTTCTCCTTTTTAATATATGCTTTTTTTACTGACTGAGGGTGAAATAGGAAATTAAAGTGACCACCTTCTACATGACAGATAAAGTTTAAAATTGTAAAGCATAAATGCGGTACTCCACATGCACAAAGCATGAATGAAGCAATATCTTTTTATATGTTGGTGTGGCCAGAGACAGTCTCTGTCTTGCCTCTTCATATGTCTAAGATAAACCCCACTAAGGTGGGGTCATCAATTTGATTAGAACCTATTTGCAAAATATGAAATTGTCTAATATTGATGATTTAGTGATACATCCAAACCAAATAAGGAAACCAGGTAGACCACCAATTAGCCCAATCCCACCCAAAAATTTGGTTTTGTCTAAGAAGAAATTTCCTCTTGAAAAATATTTCATTGCAACAGCCCATTTGCAAAATACATACAGAAAAATAGAAGACTGGCAATTTATCAATGGTCTGTTATTATGCACTGCCAAATGGATGTTCAGGACTGTAAATCAGAACTCTTAATCTCCTTCTTTACCAAAATATAACACATAAAATTAGCATGGGGAATATCAGTTCAAGTATTGGTTTTCCATCCTTGAAATCAGGTTATATTTTCACACGAAAAGCTAGAAATTTATATTATTTAACAAAAACTGAGATTCCAAAGGAAACTCAGATGCAGCAGCTGGACCTCTGAGAGCAACACAAGACTGGCAACTATAGGCTGAGATTTCTTTTATTGTTGGTTGTTACATAGTCTTAGTCAAAAACCAGGAAAAGCAAGTTTAAACACAGAGTCATCCTGGTAACATAAGAAAATCGATCAGAAATTGTGAAACAGAATAATTGCAATTTTTTTTTTTTTTTTTTTTTTTTCACTCATTCTTGGGGAACATTTTGAATAATAAATAACACAGCGGGTATCAAAACTTTGAAGGAAGCTGCCTGACAAACTAAAATAAAGATTGTTGGTATGTAATTGTTTCCTAACAAAGAACACAATTCAACAATTTATGACTACTGTGAGATAGGATTGCTTTGGGGAATTGTTTTGTTTCATTTGTATGATAGCATGGGCCTGGTGGACCCTGAAAGAAGACATGTCAAAGAGTTTACACAGCAAGTTTTCCTCCTAGCTTTCTTTCCTTTGGCTTAGAAACTGTTGTATAAATATGGTATGGAGTTTTACACAGCGTCCACTATAAAATAATCTTCTGATGGGAACTTCTGAGGAACGCTAAAGTGCTTGACTTGCAACTTTAGTTCTCATAACTGCTAGATTTAGATTTTGCCCTTTCTCTAAATATCTGACTATCACTATGACTTCTACTTCTTCCTCTCTAAAGATATGCTGGGGAAAATATTTGCCACTGCATCAACTCAGCCCCAGATGAGTGTGTCAAGAAAAGACTGTAGAAGACTTCACTTTTACTTCCTTATTCCAGAATAAAAACAGGAATGGGTCCTTCCCAACACATAATTGACATTTCTGCTAAGATATGTTTGCCACAGCAATCTCTTGAGGCCATTCTGGCTCTTCCTCAAGTGTTCATAACCCAGAGGTATTCCTGATTATTTCATTGTTTCCTTTCACCAACTCTCAAAAACTACACAAATATTTCCTAGTTTGGAAACTGTCTTTTTTTTATAGCACTTTTGATTAAGAAAGTATTTGACTTTTTGACAAAAGGAGCCTTAACATTTCGTCAATTTTTAAAAACTATTCATTTGCAGAAAAATAATTTTCATTAATTAACGCTATTAACACAACAATTAACCACTATTTTATTTGAATAATAACATTTCTAGCAGATTCTGTACGCTCTTTAAAATACTATTTTACAGAACTGCTTCAACGTACATACAGGTTTTACATCCTACTTATTTTTTCTTCTCATGGTTCCACGATAATAATTCTCAGGGAAGCATTTTTGGATTAGAAATTGGCAGAACTGGCAGAAGGCAACAAAACTAATGACACTAAGAAATTATTAGTCATCATCAACCCAAGATTCTGTAGAAAAGTTTTATTTTATATTTTGGAAGGATGTTAAATTATTTTGGTTTGTATATTTAAACTACAGGGCTAGTAAAACCATGTATAAGACATTCAGAAGGGGAAAGTGTTACCGGTTGTCCTAAATTTAACTATATTTTAGTGATTTATTCTAACTAGCAATGTCAAAGTCTAAAAACTTAGATGCCTATACAATCTAAATGCTAAATCCATACCCCAGACTTTGAGCAAGTGCTTTTCTAATTTCTGAAGTTCACTGCAGCATCTTGTGAATCAAATAGTGATTTAGATATGTTCTTTAAATTATTTTATGACATCTGCGGAGATTAAGAAACCAAGTCCTATAATAATTGGAAATTATGTACATAGCATAGATATTTAAAAAGACTCATTGCCAAACTAACTCTGTTCATATTCACTTCACAGAAATTTAACCTTTGGCTTTAATTAAACCAATGTTTAGTGCTCTTTAACATTCATAGTTTTATATTTAATTTCATTTTTTGTGTCAGATTAAATGGTGCCTGAAAGCTGAATTCAAAAGAGTGGTATAAATATAGGAACATATAAAACAGAGGATTTGCAGTTTAATTAGAAATACTTTGGCCTTTTAGAGTAAGCAAGTTCAAATCAGTTTTGTTTATCTAGAGGGAAAATAGAAGAATTTATTAATACATGTTTTTATAGATAATTTACAAGCCAAAGGGCAGGAAAATGTAAAATTCAGAAATGTACAAATAAGCCTTAAAACTACAAATGAACAAAAAAGGTTATGGAAATTTCCAAAACTCTCTCTCTGAAGATAAGCACATATTTGCAGTAGACGCATTTTGGCAATATCTACAGAAATGTACTAAGGGCAGAGGTAACAAATAATTTCTTTGTAGTTATTAGTACAAGGCCACTGATTAAATGCATATATATTTGGGGCAGGTGACCAGCTGCCACTAATCTTTACTAAAGCCCATGGAAAACTGTGATAACATTAAAGTTCATGTGTGATTCTAGACAGAACTACTTTCAGCAATTTAAATCTGAGTAAAAAGCAAGCTTCCTGCTTCTGTAATTCAACAATTCAGACAGACATTAATACTAAGTGGATTTATATACAGAACTGGCTGCAGTCTGTGCACAATGAAACAAAGTCTAAAGTCCATTTTCAAGTTCTTTTGACTTGTGTGTCACATCTCAGATTGGGAAAGAATGAGGACAGATGTATACCTGTATAGGTATACATATACCTGTATTAGATTTCCAGAGCTGGCAATTTTTGTGATGAGTATTCCCTAGCTTTATTCTCCAAGCTGTGTGTTCTCTTTCCACCTAAGCTATCACAGTTTGAATCTGAGCATTTTCAAGTTGCAGTTGAAGGACTTTAATCATTATCAAAAATACATCTAATCCTTTGTTTAATTGAGACATTACAATCACAAAAACATAGTTTATGATCTAAATGTTCAACAGCTTTCACAGAAGATGATTATATTTGCTTCCATCTCCTCTGCAATAATAATAATGTGCCACAGAAATAGCTGGATATTTTAAATCTGCTACAGCACATTCAGCACATTAATGTGAATATGGAAACTATACAACTGTTTATGAGCAATGTGACTTCTTTCTTCTTTCATCAAAACTGAACATCACTGTTCAATAAATTGGCTACTGTGCTATGCCATCACTAGCATATGTAACAGTAGCAAGGCAAAAAAAGTAATTTTTTCACATCAGCTAATTCTTCTTTTTTTCCTGGCTGACACATAATGAAATGTATCTTAAAAAAAAAAAAAACTTAGCAAAAATAAATGATGAAAGGCTAATTTTTAAGCAGACCTGATGTGACTGGATCCCAAACATATCCAGTTCACTGTAAATGTAGTATCAAGTTATTAAGTATTTGTTTGCAGGGCTAGGTTTGCAGGGTTTGTTTGCAGGTTAGACAACTGCATTTTCTAATGCAATTCATAGAAGAAACCATAGCATTTTCAAAGACAGAGGAGACTTAAGAACATAATTAATATTATGGTTCATACTGCTCTATTTAAGGTTTGTGCTGTTTCAGTGGACAAAGTTGTTAATACTTCCTGATCTTGCAGGAAGCAGAGAAGCAGAAGCAGATTAATGTCTACACTTAGAATTTCATTGACAGATTTTACTTGGAGAAGACCATGTAAAATAATGTGCTGCAACACTGAGGTTTACTGAAGAAATGGAGCTCCCTCTCTCTGCAAGGAAGGATTAAGTTCTGCAGTGCAATTTCATAAATTGTAATAATGTTTTTCTAAACCTAATTGATTTATTTTTAATCTTGTAGAGTTATAGTTTTAAGACATGAGTGAAATAAACAGAAATAAGTGATGGATTATCTTCAATAGCAAAGCAGCTTATCCACCTGGAATGTTTCATAGACATCTTTGGCTCTGCTGGCTGAGATAGCACATATTAACTTCCTCGAATCGGAAAGAGAACAATTGTCCTCCAAAAATATGTCTCCTATAATTTACAGGAGGATGAAAATGGTTACAAGCTATGAAAAGCTTATTTAAATAAAAAACACTTTGGAAAAATATTTTATTTAACGCCAAGCTGCTAATTAATTGCTTCCAGAGAAGACCAATAGGGATTTATCTTGAAAGCAAAAGCCTGCTGAGCTGCACTGCAAGAATTACACAGAAATACTAACATTGCTCAAACCTTGGAGAAGAAAGACCTAATTTTGAGAGGATCCTGCAGTAAGAAGTCTACTAGGGGGCTGAAAGGTAAAAACACAACTGGAGCTAGGTACAAAGAAAACGGTAACATCTTTAAAGCAGCCGTCAGGAATTAATACAGCTTTAGGATATCCATTTATGCTTCTTCATTTCTTCATATTCTATATACTTGCAAAATTCATACTATGTCAGTGTTCCAGTATGTAACACGAAAAAGAAGGCCTCATGTTGTAAACTAGACAAACACTCAAGTGCCAAAGCAATAATCCACTCTGTGTTACTATTGGTGTCACATGTGAATATAGCTGTGCACAGACCAGCACAAAAAGAACCCAGGGAGAGTGTTATCCCCACTTCTCATGAGAAATTACTTTGCATCAGATACTGCTTAATAACTTACAAATGGGAATTTTCTCATGATAGTCCACCTACATTTCACCTTTTCCTTAATTTCATCCTATTAACCTTATTCCAAAGGCTTCTTGTTCATTATTTTTATTACCCTTCAAATATTTATGAGTTATTTTCATTCTTTGCATAACCACTGTGTGAAGGTCATACAATTTGCCTTCAAACTGTGCAAGGTCAGAAAATGCCAGCTGCATCACAATTGCAAGGACCTGTGCCAGTATTGTTTGGAACTGGCTGGATTTCTAGAATGAAGGTCTCATTATTGATCCACTTCCTAATAGTTAAATCAATTACTCAGCATAGTATAAAAATATTCTCCTGCCCTTTGTAAATATCCACACTTAAATGTGCTTTTTTGGTGTTTGAAGGCTTTAGACAGAGAATGTGTGGATATAACTCTTATTTGATATGTAACATTAATGGACTTTTTTCTGGTTTATAATAGATGTCTCTCATGAAATTTAATAAACTTGTTATGTCTATAAAGGAACATCTTAAGCTGCTTGCAGGAAAAAACAACCCACAGTGCACATCAAATGAGATTTGTGGTTCTTTTCACTTCTGCTTCAAAATTGCTGTTACACTATATGTTGTGAGTGATGAAAGAATTGTGGAGAACATCAGAAGAAAAGCCTTTCAACATGTGAGCTTCTCAGAAATACTTACTTAAGAATAGTTTTTTCCAGAACAGCAGTCCCTGAATAATTCATCTGTGAATACTCTTGTTCCAGGAGAAAAGTGCCACATCTGGTTTAACATGATCCATTTTGAAAACAGTTTGAGACAAACCATTGTGGCAATTCTGTAGCTCATAAAGACAGTTACTCTACCCTAATTATTCACATCATTTTGGAACTTTAATCCAAGTTATCCATCAAGAGAAAATTAGCCTTAGATAACTGAAACAGTCTAAACAAACACAACATAGAATAACAAAGCTGGAGATCATAGAGTGAGAAAAGCATAATAATCATCAAAGAAACTACTCATTTTTTAACAAACCTGGTCTAACCACAGAAAGGAAGCACAGATGAGACAAAACTGTGGAGAATCAAGTCCAGCTTGTAAGTAACTGGAAACACCCTCAAAAACTTAGATAAGTAAAAGAATGCTAAGTAAGCGTTACCACAATTTAAGAAAGGAGATGTGTATACTACATTTGTATAGTATTTTTTATATAGTTTATTTCTTCCCTTCAGGATATCTTAACTTCCATTTTAATTGACTAAAACACCCAAGCAGTGCCTGCTTTTCAATTTCTTCTTCTGCCTTTAGGGGTCTAAGTGTAAACCTTTCATTTCTCTTCTGCTGTGAAGAAGACCTGAGGTCTCCCACCCAAAAAAAAGAGTGTGTGACCTGTGAGGACACATTTTCTCTTTACCTGTGTATCAGTGCATGAACTTCAAGATACTCAGGATTCATTTGCTCCAGTGCAAAGTAACAGCTCTTTGTGGACAATTTGCAAATTCCAATACTTTTTTCAGCACAGAAACACATCTGGTTTTCTGCACTTTAGATTCATCACACAGAAGAAACCAGTGCCTTTACATCCACTTCATTGTCCTGCTTCCCTGTCTGCTCCCTGTGATGCTGTTATCATTGCTGAGACTGAACATTCACATGGATATGAGTTTCTTCACTTGTTTTATTTCCCTGATTACTTTACATTTTCCATTTTTGACATGATAAATTACATCCAGACGCATGAAACCGTTACTCCAAAGTTACACTGCTTTTGTTTAAACAAAATGGGTTTTTGTTTAAAAAAAATACTTTTGTGGGAGCTAACTGTGGTAGGTGGTTTTCTCTGGGTGCTTCTTTTGAGTATTCCCTGATAACAGAATCAGTCCGAGTCAGCAGCCAAAGACAGGATTTTGGCTGGCTGCAAGCTACAGTGGATGGCAGGCTGTAGAGGAAGGGCATCATTTTGCAGGAAGGTGGGGAGGGTGCTGGTGAGCAGAGCATGAGCCTTAAGGGAACCTGGACCACACATGAAACTGCAAAGCCAGGACATTGCTGGGGGACTGCTCCTTCACCTTCACTGCCTTTTCTGAAAGGGAAGCAGCTTGAAAATAGATCAGGGTGTCTAAAAGCACCCTTGGCAAAAGTAGATACCTTAAGATTTGGAGCTTTTTCAAGATTAGCTCATGACAATAGTTTGAAGTAAAAAATGTTGGGTAGTTATTTTAGATAATTCATATCTTTGCAAGGTTCTTAATGCCGTTCTGATTATAGGGGATGTGACAATTTGTTTCTGTTTAAATCAAACACAGCTCATGCAGGAGTCAGCCTTTTCAACTCTACTATGAATCAAAAATACCTTTGCAGTCTTTTTATAGCTGCAGCCACAAAGTCTGCTGAGCTGTGAGGCAGTGCACATAGACTAAGAGCTCTTTAACAACCAGTTTAAAGTACAGTAAAAACAATATAGAAATATCAAAGCAATATAAATTATATAATCCATACACATAAACAGCACAAAGCAAAGTATTAGAAGAAGAAAGCAGATGGACAGTTATTTGTAAATCTGAGGAAAGGCTGGAAAGCTGCAAGCATGGGATCTGTAATAGCTGAGCACATTTCTACTTGGACCAGGCTGCCACCCGTAAGTGACTTGGAACAGACACTTGGTGCCTCTGGGAATGAGTAGCTGTCACACACTGGGCATCTGAATATTTGCAACACAAAGTTTGCATTCCCTGCCTGATTGTCTGTAAGGGATTCATCTGTATTATGAGGGACATGGCTTTTGAGATACCCAGGTAGGATTCTTGTAACGTGCAAAGCATGGAAAGGAATCTTTACTGAAATCTTTGGAGAAAAGCTTAGATCCAAGCTACAGTGACACAACCTGTGTGCCCTTCTCATGAAATGTAAAGTTACTTTGGCAGGAGTGGTAAGAAGTTTCTTTTTAAGGGAAGACAGTGCTATGGAAACAAGTATGGAAATGTTTGTCGGGAAAAAAGTTTCAGCAGAAAGAAAAACTGTTCAATTTTTAAAAGAAAGGTCTGAAAGACCTCAGCATGTGTTTGAGGCACACAGCAAGTTCAAAACTCCCAGGCCTCCCCATCCTGGGCAGGATGCACAGTTCACTGTGATGAGCAGATGAAATGCTATCTCTTTCTGAGTGACTGATCTCTCAGGAGCTCTTCCCTTTCAGGCTCAGTAAGGGCTCAAGGTGGTTTTGGTGTGGAGAAAAAATAAAGTTATGTTCTTTAAGTATCCGAAACAGTAACTAAAGAGAATGGTAGCACTCAGCTGAGAACAATGGGCTGGCATAGATACCTTGCATAGGCCAATAGAAATTGAACCTGCTGTCTAAAACTAAAGGGGCTTTTAACAAGATGACAACTCTTACAAGCAGGGAGGTAAAATATTTTATTTCCTTCTAGTGAGACAGTATAACTTGTGGCTTATATGAGTCAAATGCTGATCTGGTAACCTGTAGGAAAGCTCTGGTAAAGGTTTTGAGAAATTTTCTACTGCTTATATTTTTTTCCTGGGAGCAATACATCCATTATAGGCA
Source organism: Heliangelus exortis (assembly GCF_036169615.1). NCBI lineage: Eukaryota > Metazoa > Chordata > Aves > Apodiformes > Trochilidae > Heliangelus > Heliangelus exortis. The sequence continues at coordinate 16,540,723 of NC_092425.1, read as the reverse complement.
TTGTTTTTGTGGAGGAGTAGGAGACACAAGTAGAAAAAATTATGTGAGGGCAGGTGGGAAACCACAGCCGTGCTTATAGGGCATGACACTCATATAGAAGAGAATTAATTTCAAAGCCATGCTGGTAAATTAAATTCTGGAAAAATCATTGAATGGTTTGGGTTGGAAGGTACCTTGAAGACCATATAACTCCGAATCCCCTCCCACAGGCAGGAACCTCCCACTAGACCAGGTTGCCCAAACCCCATCCAGCTTGGCCTTGAACAATTCCAGGATGGGGGCATCCCAGCACAGCACAGGGGACAGGCAGACTTGGAGTCAAGAGCACCAGGGTGGCAGTGCAGGCTTCCAGCTAGGGAAGCTCCTCATAACTCTTCCTGCGTCACTGCAGCTCTCCAGGGCCTGTAGGTTGCTGAAAGTCCCCTTCCCTTGAACTGGTGTAAATGCTACCTCCAATGGCAGCCATGCTCTGCAGCAGGGCTGATGCTGGCAGTCCTGGGGACTGCAGCTGCAAGAGGACCTGTGTCAGAGTGGAAAACACGAGCATGAAGGATAGAGCAAGGAAAGAGTGGTCATAGGCCTTTGTTTTGGCAATGCCTTAAACATAGTGCCAGCAGATCAGCTCTCACCCACCTCTGGTAGCACCACCCCATCTCATTCCCCTTTCCACCACAAACTAGAGAGAATATAACTTAAAGCAATGGTATTTAAGTTTAAATACATTAAACTATATTCTAAACATGTCTACTGATGAGATGAGAGCTAGGTGTATTGCCCAAAGCTGAACACATTTTCTTGCACTGTCAGCACAAGATGAGGTACTTTACTATCAAGTCCTGCACACACTGTTCAAAAACATAGGTTTCCTGATAAAATGCAGATTAAAAACTCACACTTGCCCTTTTCCTCATCTCTGACTTGATTTTCTGTAACAATAGTTGCCTATCTGTGGCTACTAGTATTATTCAGAAGGACAAATTGTGAAATCCATCCGTTTTGATCTGACAGATCCTTTTAAAGTCACTTAATTTGTAAACTTCCATGTGCTTTTATCACTCTGACCAGATACAGGTGGATTTTTTTTTTTAGTATTTTAAAGCTGTTGCTAACAGGTATTTATTGCTACCATCATCCACCCTTAACATTTAGACTATAAAAACTGACTCTAGCCTGTCAACCATTAAGCAGCAATAATTATGCCTTAAGAAGTGAAGGTGAAGTGTGACAGTCATTTCACACCTAGTGCTTTAACAGGTCTCATAACTTCCAGAATTACTTTCATTCTCTACTTTCCATGCACGAGCCAAAAAGACGATTGTGTTCAGGGAGAAGAGTAAAGTTTACATATGGCAAAAAAACCCCACGATATTTTATTACTCTAGTGTTGTGAAAGATATTGTCATGCATCACGTGGATTTTAGGTGTCACTTTACAAAAAAAAAAGGACCCTCATTTTTTGATCTTTGAATACATCACTAACCAACATATTTTAATTAGGTGCGCTAGCATTGTAAAACATGCCTTGCTACCACAACTAAGTAAGAATTAACAGACCTTCTATGTAGGTAAAAAGTTATACACTAATTAACTGTAAGTATTTACTAACCATACTGTTTTGATCACAAGACCAATATAAATACATAACACAGTTTTCTGTAATATAAATTGTGCATCTCAAGCACCAGTTTATGATGCCTTTTACAACCAGTATATTTATTTAAATTTTAAAACCTCTTTGGGTCTGCTTGTAACTTGATGATACTTGTTCATGCTCTAGTAGTAACAGTCCTGTGGTACATATTTTTCACTTATTTTGCTTCTGGCCACCAGAAAAAAAGAAGGACATAATGCCTCAGACTTTTGTTAGCTATGTTAGCTTGCGTCTGACAACAAAGCACTCCAGGTAAAATTCCTGGGAGGTAATTCCCAAGAACCCCTCCTGCAGCAGCTCTATAGACAAGGCAATTATTAACATCTGTTATATAGTGAACAGCCATATGATTAAATTCCCTTTCCCATATTGAGAAAAAAACCTCATCAGTATAGAAAAATTAATTCAAATATTAACGATATGCTGCAAATTATTATAAAAAACTTATATATTTTCAGATTGTTTGGTTTAAAATATCTCAGACAAATACACTTTTATTTAGACTGACTGTCTCACAATAGGAGCTTTGCTTAACATTTTAAATTCACTTTGCTTTTAATAAATGGAATTATTTTCCTAATTTGACGTGTCTTTTAAAGTTCTGTGCTGGCCTAGTCATGTATACGCATCTTGTTTACATTTCAAAAAGTAAATGGCACAGAATGATAAGAGTATTATATTCATGTAAAGCAAATTTTGATTGCTTGTTTATGTGGACAGTACTTAGTTTTCTTAGACTTAGAAAAGCTGAAAATATTTTTAGAAACTACTTCTGTTAGTGGAAAAAAATCACAGTGCTTCAGCAACAAATAACCTGATTGTCTGAAAAGCATCTCTTCAAAAATACAGACTATTGTTCATAATTCAGCACTCAGGAACAGCAAAGGGAGACAGCAAGATTTTCCTCACTAATTCTACAGCAAAATCCTTCAAACTGAAGTGTCCTACATTTTGGATGAGAATCTGCCCCTCTAAATCAGGTAGGCATCATCCTCACAAAGTCATACATATTTGCCAGGAAAAAAAATTGTCATATTACTGAATTAGTGTAACAGCCCATACCAGATGTTATTCTCTAAAGCTTATGCACAAAGCAGAAAAATTACACTACATTTATATTTTCATTTGCTCATATTTTTGCTCAGAAGACGACTCACTGAAAATTGCACTTGTCCAGGAGAAAAAAAAATCAAAGTCCAGGCACTGCTTAAATGTCATTTAAGTATCAGGGCAGAGTCAGGAGCAACTTTAAATATTTAATGTAAGAAAGACAAAGACAAAAATAGATTCTTGGGAATGTACATTTGATTCAATACATATATATTATAATACTATAACACTATACTACCATGCACATGCATTTGATTTAAATATAAGTGTATTATATAAGCACCAGTTTCTCTATAACATAATTCTGCACATAAAGCCTTATATTCTTTCTTTAAAAAAAATTTCAGCAAATTATTGATATTGGGATTCTTTTGTGAAAAACAGAATGGAAGCATCTGGGCCATACACGTGCATTTCATACCACTGATTTACATAAAACAGTATTTTACCAGTATTTACCTGGTAAAATGCAAGAGAAACAGAAAATCATAACGATATTCAAAGGATTCCTTATGGAAAGAATAATATTCTTCACTTTAAAGAAAACACTAACACTCCTGTCTGACATTTAGAATTCTAATATTATGCAACAACAGGCATCTGACGTAGCAATAGTTCTAGTTGGTGATTTAATACTGAAAGAAAATGTGCATAAAAATTATGGTTTTGAAGTAGGATGATACTATTAATCATCATCCACAAATAACTTGTCCAGTAAACAGTAACAGAAAAATCAAGCTTTTTTCAAGCCTTCAATAAAATATATCAGTCATCATATCTTTCCAGAATTTTTGCCTCAGGGTATCTGTGGATAAATTAATTGCAAGCAGATTACCTCCAGTCAAGGAGAAGTACACATTTGTAAATCACTCTCTTCTCACTGGAAGAGCAGTTCTGCTTTTCTATGACACTTCCCTCGCCACCCAGCCCCAGCTCAGACTCAGTATGAGTCCTCATTTTTTTCCTATTCCCCACAAGTTCTACCCTTCATGATCACTGGGAATTTGCAAGAATCCACAGCTGTGTTAGGAAGAGATATCCACACAGAATTTCTCCTTGGGTTGAAGTCTTTAAATACTTTCAGTTATCTAAGGAACAGCTCTGTTCTAAAAGGATGGATTATGTGCATGGAATTTTTTTTTTTTTGCTTTGACAAGTTCCTACAGATACCATAGGTCAATCTTTTAGGAAAACACAAATCTCTCTCCTGGATTTGACATTTGAGCTCATATGTAAGGAGTGCACTTGGAAACACCTGTGAGCACAGGAGAAAGCTACACGGGTATACATATTCACACACTTTATTATGGACATGAATTTAGCTAAGTTCATGACACAACCTTCTGGTGAACCAGGCATTCTCATCAGAGGCTGTCAGGCCTGGCAATAAACAATGTCTGCTCAGGGAAAGGTTGAACCACTTGATCGTCTTGGCAGGCACAGTGACAATCATATTTGTGTTAAAGTAACTAAATCTATTTTACTAGACCTAATGTTCTTTATCTTAGCACTAACAATTCTCACCACTTTCACCTGATTTGATATGATGAGGCTTCTCAGATTTTTTTACTGTGACATTTGTATATATAGTCCTTCTTATATGCAAGTTTTCTATTTTACCCTATCATGTCACAGAAGACAGCTTGGAATTTAAATGCCAACCAGTGGATTTGCTTTTGATACAATATACAGCTACACTTGACTCTTTGCTCTACAAAATGCAAGTAGTAATGAATGTGAAAAAGGAAGAGAAAGTGGCAAAAAAAATTGTGTTTAAACAGAAGAACTCATGAATTCTACTAACAGTTAATGGACAGAAAAAAGTGCAACTGAAATACTGAAGTCAAGACAAAACTGAGAGGATAATAAGGACAGAAAGAAATTAAGATAAGTTACTCTAATAGAATAGGGAAAAAACCCTCTAACCTTACCATAAAGAATTTGGTTTAATTTAAAAATATGCCTGGTTTCAAAAGATGTGTATAAATTAATTGAATGCACAGTGTCTAAGTATCTGCATCTATATGTACTACAGAGGAAAACACTGAATAAATGAATCGTAGAAAGATAATGTCTACATTGCAGGTTATAAAATCTACTACAGGATGAAGAATTGGCTCCAATCTAATCAGTGTGGACTTCATTGTTGGAGTAAAAATGAGCAAGATAAAGACAATGTTGTAGCCTGTGCTAATCACAGAAATATAAAGGTTATGAATAACTAATAAAAGAGAAAATGAGAAATGTAACACAGAAGAGAGGCCTTAATGGTGAAATGAAAAATGTGACTCAAAATGACAGACTGAAACTTTGCAACTGAAAAAGAGTACTACTGTAGCTACACTGAGCATCAGAGAATCTCATCATCTGAGATTACAGAGACCCTGTATCTCATTTCTAGAATCACTGGGCTGTTCAAGAGGGATTCAGCCTGCAGTGTAGACACCTGGCTCACTATGTGAGGCTATGATCTCAGCCTATGTTTTTTTACACTGAGAAGGGTAAGGCTGATGGCTGGCAAAAAGCACCCACTTTCAAACATCCCACCACAATCACCCACAAATGATGGCAGTGAAATTACAAAAGACACAGTAGAATTACATTTAACATAGAACACAAACACAGGCTAGCTGCCCACAAATTGTTTTATTAATGCATGCAGCATTATATCAGACATCTGAAAGTTGCAAAGTCAAAATTTTCATGTTGGGGCTTTTTTACTACCCACAAGCTAGTATTTCTTTTCCCTTCTATGTTATACTGTATTTTCTTATTAAAGTATAAAGCCTGTAGAAATGTTCATTCCACCCTTGATTATGAAGCAATTTTTGTTACAAAAATTTATAACAACTTTTATCCCTCAGCCTTTTGTACTGGAAATAATGCTATGATGTATTTTAATGATATGAGAAGACTTTTGTATTAAATACAATGGATTCTTTAAGTATTTTCCTTTGGCTTTGTAAACAATATAATCTTTAACTTTCCTATATACTCAAACTACAATAGCTTTTGAATACTTGCTCAATATTTCAGTGCTTTATTTTCAGCACTTTTTATGGAATTCAGTTTTAGGAATCTATCTGATTAGAAGTGTGCCAAATAAGCATGGATGCAAATAACCATTGCAGCAGAACTCCAGATTCTTCCATCACTAAATTTTCCACGTTAAAACTATATGCTTTCTATGCCTATTTAAAATGCAATTTTTACAATGGATCAATTTTTTTAAATAATTTTGTAGCATATTTGGTCTGTCTAGAGCAGTTTATTGAAAAAAAATTTAGAGATAAATAGAGATAAATTTTAAAAAAATTTAGAGATAAATTTTATTTTCATGACCACTCATATTTTCCTCAGTAACTACTGTACATGGTTTAAATTCTCATTTCAGTTGCATGAATGGTTTGAACTCTGTGCAAATTTCTGTTCATATTCCCTTCCAAGTTTATTAATGATACACCTACCCACAGAACTCATTTAGCCTACTTGGAAGCATTTCTTATTTTATGTAGACAATTCTGCCATTCAAACTACTACCAAAGTTTCTGCAGCAATAGAGAGGTTCTTCAAAATCCTGCTTTATCTCAGCTACAAGACTGTCTCATTCTTTTCCTAAATTACAGGTAATTTTAAAGTAAAACCTCCTTTTCTGGATAATTCCATTTCCAACTTTGTTAGAAAATTTTCAGTGAGAAAATGATAGGGAGAAATAAATCAAAATGTAGATCAGTATAATGTGACCATGAGAACTGAAGAGAAGCCACAGAATAAGAAAGATGTTAAATTTTGAAAGCTGCAACTGTCTGAAGATCTAAGGATCTGTGGGTAAAAAGATATAGCATAGAAAAAGAGGGAAGGAGCTGAGTCAACAGAAATTTATCTGTGAGGTGTCAAGCAAAATCAGGAATGACAGAGATAAATAGTGTCAAACTCCCCCCCCCCTTTTTTTTTTAATCCAGTATACCTTGTATAAAAAAAAAAAGCAGGGGAAATAAAAATGTTATTTAATGCTTTCAAAACATAGTAATACTGCACTAGAGTTTCATTTCATATCAATAATGAAGTCTGAGTTGCAAAAAGAAACAAGCATATGTTATATAGAGTCTATTCCACAGCAGACCATTTTCTGAATAAACTAGGAATTTGCCATGAATCTACAGCATAAAAAATGATAGCAAACATACTCTACATATTCATGAAATAGTGTGTAGACAACTACTTCAAAATGAGACACCAGTAAATCTGTAAATTCATCCCAGAAACTGCATAAGCAGTAATAACTCCTCTAAGCTGTCTTTAGATTTCAAAAGTAGCAGAAAAAAACCTAAACCTCATATTTGCAAAGATGCTTTTCCAGGCTATTAATGAGACATTAGCTCTATTAAAGGACATAAAAACATCAATCAGCATTACTTTCTGGTTTCTTGCCGTTGCTAAAGGACACAAATATAAAGTGATACTTTATCACTTTACCTAACACAAGTGATACTTAACACAAGTGGCATTAGTTGTTCCACTGGACTATTTGACATCTTCCAGAATTTCAGAATAATTTGCAAACATTAATTCAGTCATGCAACATCCTTCTGAAGTAAGTGCTATTAATATTTACTTCTTTGAATGGCACAAAAGTCCCATGGAAGGCAGCTGATACTTCCAAAACTCAGCAGCCACTCAGTAGCCAGCCAGCATAATTAGTTACCATAGCTCTCTAACTAAAGAGATAGAAATCAACTTGCCTTTTTCCTAACATAATATTCCTCTTGATATACTAAATGGAATAAAACCATTCAGTAAGTTAACTCAGCATAGCTAATAAGCAAGAGATTTACATCCAAAATATCAAGTGAGCAAACTACTGACAAAGAATCAGAAGAAAACTCTTTAGGCTGCAGTCGGTTCAAAACTATAAGATAAAACTAAACTAAGTAAAACTAAATGTAAGTAATTAATGAGTTATTATGATATTACATAATATTATTATTGAGTTAATGAGATTCTCACATTTGTAAAAAGGCAAGTCAGATAGATCATCAGGACAACTAAGCAATCCATAAAGCCACTGAGATTACAGTCTGACAGGCATCTTAAGCTACTCACTGCCTTCTCTCATCACCTTCACACCACTTGCCCACCTGCTCCAGCTTCCCTACCATCAGTCAGTGCCAGTGCATGGTAAATCAGACAGGGGAGCTGATCCAGCTTTATTTCTTTGTGAAACACAAAGCTTCATGTGTTCCAAAAATAATGGAGTGGGGATGGGATTTGGCATGATTGCTTTTCAGCTGGACCAGCTTTTTTGCCCAGCTTACTGTCAAACGTGTAGAGAGCAATAAGGTCTCCTCTGAGCCTCTTTCCTCCAGGCTAAACAACCTCAGCTCCCTCAGCTGCTCCTCATAAGACTTGTTCTCTAGTTTCTTCATGTTATGTGGGGATCAAATGTCTGAATCACTCAGAAAGAATCAAGCAGATTTCATCTAAATACAAGTGGTAACTAAGAAAGTTAGAAACCTTTCAGTCATCATTTCCTGTAGCAAGTACCTTGAGGTTAGAAAATCATAAGATTAATTGCCATGTGGGAGACCTGATAGACACCTTCCAGGCAGAAACTGTTACCTCTGGCTTTAACTGTGTGAGATCTCTACCATGGCCTTGAAGCTGAAAAGGCAGAAATCTACATCCTGAAACCATCACCTAAAAATTCAATCCTAAAGATTTCTTGAGTGTTTTCTGGGGCCAAGCTAGTGTTTAAAAATATCTCAGAGATGGAACAGAGATCTTATTTCCATTTATTAGCACAGCCATAGACATAATCCACTGTGTTATACTGCAGAACATGGTGATCAGTAAAATTAGATCATTTGGGGTACTTTGTAAAATTAATACGAAATATTACTTCTGTCTGCACACAATTAATACACCTTAGTTTAAGAGCAGAACTTCTGAAATAGATGATCTGAGATTGTAAATCATACAGGTAAATTTTGCCTGACTTATTTCTGTATTATTCCAGTAGCAGTTCTGTGGAAGTAAAGTTATTTGCCACAGTGTCCAGAAATCATCTGTGAAAGGCCATGATTTAAAACACAGAGCTTTCAGATATACTTTTTTTCTTAACATAAGAATGACCTCTGTATGTGACAAACCTCTGAACTTGAGGCCTGGGGAGAGAGAAAGGATAAAGGTCAGAGACAATATAAGGAAAATTGCAGTTGTGCACAAAACGTATAAGAAAATTGTTTGATAGCTACATGCACTGTAGCTCTGATAGTTTATTAGACTCAATAGCTTACTGAGGAAAAGAAAAATTAATTTCTTATACAAAATGGCTGTGGAAATATGTCACAAAGCAGAGAGGCATAAAGCCAACTTACAGCTAAGTGCCCTTATTTCTACTTGCACCAGCTGTGTCTTGTAGTACTTACCACAGGACAAAGGTCCTTGAATATGTACAGAAAGTAAGCACTTGAAAAGCTGTCTTCAGTCCTTGGAGATATATTCAGAAACCTCTTCTAGGGGTGCTGTAGCTGATTAGCACCTTCAGAAAGAAACCCAGCAACCTACCAGCTGCTCCCTTAACCTGTTGAGCCTTTTTGCTTTGCTTCAAATATTGCCATAATTATTTTAGATGTATAGTCAAGTGTAGACAGATGCATAACCAGCTCTGATTTAATTTATTTCAGTATCTCATGGATGTGTATAATCTGTAATTTAAATTAATAAGCATTTATTAAGAAGGTTGTCTGTTGAGTCGCAAATGCTTTTGCTGCAGCTTATTACACTGCCTCATGTTTGAGAGTGCCCAGAGAGTGCTGGCAGGGTAAGATACTGCAAGGTAAGTAATGTCTATTGCTTCCAGCTCTTCAAGAAAATAAAATAAAATAAAATAAAATAAAATAAAATAAAATAAAATAAAATAAAATAAATAAAAAAAAAAAAAAAGGTATTAAAATGCTTGAAACTTAACAGAATTAGTAAACAGTATTAGTAAGTACTAAGGAGGAGTCCTGCCATGTTTATATTAAAAAATAATCTAGGGCAAGAAAATCCCCACTAAAACCACTCCACAACAACATTCACAAAACCTCAGAAAATTGAGGTGTTGCCCTAAAACTGTGAATGCAATGCTGCATTGCTAATCAATAATCAGTTTGGTAACAGAAAAGTGTCATATACAAACCAGTCAACTCACAGAATTGTTCATCATATTCACAGATCACATTAAATGCTAACATGAAACCTAATGTCTTCTTAGAGATGCTTCCATAAATACAATGGAAATGAACATTATATTCAGACTAAGCAGGGAATTTAAATTTCCTGTGACAAATAAAAGCAGATGAGAGAGCAGTAAAATGAATTAGAAATAAGTCCAGCAGATTATAGATGAAAAAAATGTAATTATGTCCAAATCCATTTTTGAGCCAACCACTGACAATCACAATAATAGAAGTGATTGGGAGTATCAAAAAACACATATTTGAATATGAATAGGAGTTTCTGTGAAAGTACCTACATATAGTTCAAAACAAACTGTAAGTAAATAAAATCTGACAGGAATGAAAGTTTCTCAGGGGCAGCAGATATCCCTTGGGGCCACAACACACAAAACTCATTATGCTATTTGACAGAAAGTGAATTTTATACATCTTCTGGGTCACATATACTTTTTTTGGTTGGTTGGTTGGTTTTTTGTCTGTTTTTTGGGGGTTTCTTTTCCAGAAATAGATGCACAAGCTTTGCCTATGACATCCTTAAAGCTCTAGGAAGCTTTAAGTCCCTGGTGCTTCTGTAAAGCTGGTGTTCCAGGTGAATACCTTACAGAGGTTAGGAAGTTATTCATCTGCAAATTATTTAGATGACTATTAACAAGACCCCAAAATCACTGAAATAAAAAGTGGCCAGTTAAACTGGTCAGAAGAGAAGTCAGTGGCCACTGCAGAGGCCAACACATTATTAACACCCCTATGCAACACTGGTTTTCTTCCACTGAAAACCATGGTCTTTAGATTAAGCTTTGCATCAATATGCAAGGCTCAGAACTCTCCAGCTGAGGTCCTGCAGAGGAGAGTCTCACAACGAGAAATGGCAGAAATTATCTGTATTGAAAAGGTACAATACTACTGGCAGTAGCAGGCATGAAGGAATTACCTGAACCTTTACCTTAGCTGAGTAGGGGGATGAAGCCACAGAAGAACAAACTTGACCTGACCAGCTTCACAAGGCCAGCCAGCAGAGCATATCCCAGCACTCTGCATCCCTGACAGGTGAAGCCTGGCAGATGAGGAGCAGGAAAAAAGACCTGGATCAGGTTTTTCTATGCAGCCACTTCATGAGCTAAAATGAAATTCACAGACAACTCCAAGTTCCCAAGTTATACACCCTTTTTCTCACTTTGATATAGAATACTAATATTTTTTCCCCATATCTTCTTTCTTCTCTAAATGTGCAATTTTATTTTGCAAGTCGACATCTAAATGGGGAAGCAGCACCTAATAAAAGCACTCTCAGAGCACACTCTTAGGAGGCATTTGAATTGGTGGCGGGTTACAGATGAAAAAAGAATAACACACACACACACACAAATCAGAGTGACATATTTTAGCAGAGAAATACTGAGGTCCTTTAATACTTAAATCTAAAATGCTGTATTTCAGCTTATCAATGCATGTGATTAAAACAAATCTTCTCTAATTTAGATAGATATAAATAAAAATTCCAGGTGACCCTTGAGGATCCATTATTAGTTCATTCTTCTTGCATATTTAAATTGCATTCAACCATCCAGCAAAGTTATTGTACCCAAAAGCATTGTGATATAGTTTCTACAACGTCACTAATGTATAACAAACACAAGAAGCAATTCTTTACACAGATCCTAAACAGAGAAATAAAACTCTCCTGCCACCATACAATTGTTTCTTAGCTGTCCAACAGCTACAGTGCTTTAGTGAGAGGAATCTGAAATCAAACAATTTTCTTGTCCCTGGTCACAGAAGTGCCTTCAGTGGTGGACACACAGTCCCTATCCTCAAGAGCTGCTATCCTGCTAGCTCACCCAGAGAAGCTGTAGCACATACTAACCTGTGTGAAATGCACAATGCACAATTGGATACATTGTGAGAATTCCCCACTGCAAACAACCCTGCTTTACTCTAAGAGAGATTACACAGTCTTTCACACGGACAGAGCGTAACTACACAATTTAACAGCATCTAGCAGAGACAGCCTGCAGCTACCTCCAACAAATCGGATATATCCATGCGACATTATGAAGAGTTTTTAACCAGATCCACCTCAAAGGAGTACGGGTACATCAACTTGGTTGCAATGCAGCTGTGACATAGCTGTATTGCTTCAATTTCTGAAGCTAGCACGGGTACTTCTGCACTTCATATGGTAGGCACGTGCTCTAATATTTTATCTGCAAGGAGGTAGTTAGTATAAAGAGAGAGCTTAGAACAAATTTTATAGATGAATATGCAGTTTACCTTACTTGCAGCAATTCCCCTTTCTAGCCAAGTCCTGTTATTCCACAGGGTATGCTTTAATCCAGATTTTTTGGATTAAACAGCCATGAAACTGAGTGCATGAATTTGAAAAGCTTATATAACCAACAGAGAATAATGTAGTATGGACAAAGAACTGAGAGATTTTAGAATTTTTCAAGCTTTGGAGGAGTTGAGCGTTTCCCTTCCTTCCCCTTTCAAAAACCAAACAAATAAACAAACAAACAAAATCCAGTAATGCACAGTACCAGGTTAGCATATGTTAAGTGTAGGTTCCTTTGCTAAGTCTAGTTCATGTAGCTTCAGGAATCACAATTGTAAATGAGTTAACAAACGCTTTTTTGCAGTTCCACCTTTTCTTTACCTTTGTGGTTTAAACACAACTCTAAGTCAGGAAACAGACCTTAGAAGCTGTCCACATGGTGCAAAGAACATAAAATGTAAATCACAAAGTACTTCATGCAGTACATAAGGGCATAGTAATGAGAAGCCACATATCTAAGAGAAATCTGTTAAACTTGTTGGAACATACCCAACTGACTGAAGCAAAGTAAACAAGCTAAGTGGGAACTTGAGAACAAACTATGACCTAAGTCAAGCATTTGCACTTCAATCAGGAAACTCTGCTCATTCATTCCTTTCATCAGAACAATAGGACAACTAAAGTGTCCCATAACATTTACCAATAAGGTAGATGAAGTAGATATATGACGTGTACATCACTTCAGAGTGAACATTTTTCTACAGTCAGAGTAGTTGTAGTTTATATGTATGCTTTGCAAAGGAAAACTGGCAATTTTCCTTATTCACATCATGAATCTATAATTTGTAAGAGGTTTACACAGCCTTTGCTAGGGCAGTCATAGAGAAGCATGGACCTAAGTGTTGAAAAGTACCCAGTTTACGGAATGTGTTTAAGTGCAAAACTCCAGTGGGCCACACTGATGCCAACCAACCCTTGTTTCTGAAGGGCACTGATTTTTCTGAGGCCTCTGATTCGACAATTCTTCAGAAGGTAACTAAACCACCTGAGCACAGATCTCATGAACAGTAGTTAACCCAGGGGGTTAACCTAAAATATGGATCACATGAAGTTTCACTTTCTGAAATAGATTCTGGAAAACAGCAGAGAGTGTTCAGTAATCCCACACCCGTCTTTTTCCCCTATCCTAACAGAAAGGATTACTGCAGTAGGGATAGTCCACTCAAAGGTACCAGCAGCAGTTCTCATCCACCCAATCTTTACTGAAGTTCTAGAAGAAAGTACTGAGAAAAATTAACAATTTCTCAGCAAAACTCCCTCTCATTTCCTACAGGCTGAAAATAAACAAAAAAAATGTATAGTTTCCATCAGGAATCTATCCTTAACATCATACACCATTTTTCCATTTAAGCAAGAACATACTTATGTGAAAGAGAGGAAAGCAACCAGCAATACAGAGAGCAAGGTAGTGGAGAATAAGACAGAGAAAGGAGTGTCACTTCCAGCATAAGAGGTTGGTAAGAATTTGTCAGTATTAGTGCACAGAGAGAACTGAGATTAACAGCTGAGTACTTAGCTTGGTATAACTGACCAAGAAAGGTTATTAATAAAAGGTGCCACAAGGGCAGTTGTTTTATTTGCATAATTTAAGTTTGTCTACCTATTAAAATTTCATTCATGCAGCAATAAACTGGGGATGAGCATTGTAAGACCAATGCACCCTAAAGTCCCATAAAGCACTTAATATGGTCAATGCAACCTTATAATTTATAGTAAGATGTTTCTGTGCCAGCAACTAGTATTAAAAGACTTGAAGTTATAAGCACAAAATGCCTCCATGTAATTCATTCTATATTCAGGAAAGCAGACACTATAAATAGAGTAACATCAATGAAATATATCCAATTTCTTTTTATAATTGAAACAAGCCTGAATGTTGTGCTGCTTGGATCAACAAATGATAATACTAGCACTACCTATAACACTTTCAATTTCATGTTACAACCTCTGAGAAGCAAATCCCACCAAAGTGAATACTTCCAACACAGGGACCTTGAGATTGCAGCAAATGAGGTCTAAGTCCAAAGAGAAATGATTGCAAGTTTGTTCTATTTGGCTGAAACCTGGTTCGCTATTACAGTAGAACACTGAACCTGTCCCTATAAATTCAATAGCATATCTGTAAAATTAACTGCACACATAGTAACCCATGAATCTTGAAGAGAAAAACCATAATCCAGAGGATGACACCCCATTAAACATCATAAAAGTAACATTAACCTTCCATACCAAATACCTACTCTGTACCTACAACTTTTCTGAGAAAATAAATAGTAGTTAGCACAGGGATACAATACAAGATAAATACACCAAATGGAATCTTAACTGAGCAAGGACTTAATGTTGAACTCCAGAGGTTTAAATCAAGAAGGAGGTCTTCCTAGAGCAGGTTTCCTTTCCCATAGTGTAATATGTACATAGGCTTGAAGTTATTCAGGTGACCTAGGTTACCACAAGCCCATGCAGACCTGTCACTTGAAGCAAAATGTTATTTCCTTTGGGGACAGGAGTAATTACAATCAATTTGCTGTGCTGACTGACCAGTGACCTTTTTGTCAACTTCTTAGTTTGCAAGACAGAGAAAGCTCCACAGGAAGTGAGTGAAGGCCCACAAAGAGATCTGACATACTAAGAAGTACAGCCATATCACTACATAGGACTTCATTTAATATCCATTTCAATTTCTAGCAGTTCTGCAAATTCCCTCTTTTGTTTTCACCTATTGTAGCAAGACGAACCTCTTTTAGGGCACGGCGCTCCAAGGTCCAACCAGGTGTTCCAGCAGAAACTCACAAATAGTGCTCTGAGTCCAATGCTCTCAGGGCTGAGCAGCCTGAATCGGTGCTACTGCTCCAAAAGTGGCCTCCCCTCTGGCTTCCTCAGGTGTGAGCTTTATTGGCCCCCTAATCCTGCTCATGCGCAGTAGGGGCCCACCCTAATCAGGCACAGGTGGGCTTAACACAAGCTCATGCCCACTACCTGGCAATTAGTGCCACCTGGTTGCCTCATTTCACTACAACCTATTGTGACTCCTTAGGAGACCAAGCTTCAGTGTCACCTGAAGAATTGAATAATGCTATTAACAGTAGCCATTTAGAGATACTCATGTGAGTCCCAAGAACTAATTTCAAAGTTAAACTATTCTTCTGGTTGTGGTCTTGTACCATTCTGTACCACTGTCACTGCAGTAATTTCTGTGGAGTGACTGCTGTTTGACAGCTGGCTTCAAAAAGTAGTAGCAAAAAGTACCTTTTCATTCATAATGTATTTTTAAAACAAAGCTGCACATCATTCAAAAATAAACTCTTGGAAGCTGCAAATGCTTATGCTTGATTTGTTACCTAACCACATCTGGCAAAAAATGAACTTCCTCTTTGCTGTGTTTGAGATTCTTGTTTGAACCTTTTTCAGAAGAAAATCTGTATCTGAACTGACTTTCTAAGTCAGGTTTCTTTCAGCTGCAAATCACCCTAGCTGAATTATATAACCCACTTTCATACAGACTTTAAAGCAAACTTCAGTGCTTAACTCTGGAAATGCTGCTGAGATTGACTTTAATTACTGCTACACCAGCACTCCCTTTACAATCCCCTTATGCCCTATGTCTACTGCTATCAACAAAATATGGATTACTGACCCAGTTGGTTGCTGTCAAATATATACTGTCTATCTGTGTTTAAACTAATAGCCTGCAAATAACTGACTAAACTATGTCATGCCAGTACAACACCTACAGGAATAAGTGTGAAAGGTATCCACAGATGATCTCAGCATTTTTTTTCATTTTGTGTAATAAAGTTAAGTATATTTGAATAAAGATCAGAGAATCTGGAGGTGAGTCATGTTTAGCCTTCTCTTTCATAGCAGAGATGGTACAAAAAAATCTTTGGTCCAGGAGATAAATGGCACTTCTTTCTGCTTTGCTTGGTGTCTTCTGCTGGAATTGGAGCAACCTAAAGCAGGAAATTAATCTTTGTGGAACTGTGATTAATCAATGTGGTCAAGTGACACAATGATAGGAACAAAAAAAATCTTTGATGTCATGCCAGTAACTATGTCTAATGGTAAATTACACAATAAAGAAAGAAAACCCTAATTTCTCTATTTGAAGTTGTCTCAGAGTTGCTATATCTTCAGAAAAGTTTTACACTGAATTTAGAATTTAAAGAATTTCCTTTTTTGTTTTTTCTCTCCAGTTTTGGTGTTACAGAAATCCACAAAAGGCTGCATGTGCAGAGATAATTTTGGAAATCACTAAAACTACAAACTGTACGGATGTATTCTTTGGGACTCACAAGCAGAATGATTAGAAAAAGGATTCTACAGAAAATCATCCAGAAGTATCATAGAATTATAGAAAGGTTTGGGTTAAAGGTCACATAGTTCCAATCCCCTGCACAGGCAGGGACACTTCTCACTAGACCATGTTACAAACCAGTCACATATGTTACCACTGCACAAAGGTACAGTTAGTGCTTTGACAAGCTCTGAGTTAAACACAGGTAGCCATAAAGAATCAGCTGACTTCACATTGTCACTGCCATGACGTGCTTTTGTAGAATCACAGAATCGTTTGAGTTGGAAGGCCTTAAAGGATCTTCTAGTTCTAGTCCCCCTGCATGGGCAGGGACACCTCCCACTAGGACCAGTTTGGTTGAAGTGCCATCCAATTTGGCCTTAAACATCTCCAGGGAGGGGGCATCCACAACTTCCCTGGGCAACCTGTGCCAGTGTCTCACAACCCTAACAGAAAATAATTTCTTCCTAATATCTAACCTAAATCCACTTTCTTCTGAAAACCATTACCCCTCATCCTATGAATACATATTTTGTAAAAAGTCCTTCCCCAGATTTCCTATAGGTGTCTTCAGGTACTGGAAGGCTTCTATAAGGTTTCCCTGGAGCCTTCTCTTCTCTAGGCTGAGCTACTCCAACTGTCTCAGCCTTTCCTCATGAGAGGTGCTCCAGTCCTCTGATCATCTTCATGGCCAACCTCTGGACTCAATCCAACAGCTCCGTGTCCCTCTTGTGTTGAGGGCTCCAGAACTGGATACAGAACTCCAGGTGGGGTCTTAGAAGAGTGGAGTATAGGGATAGAATCACCTCCCTTGACCTGCTGACCACACTTCTTCTGATACAGCCCAGGTTACAGTCTGCTTTCTGGGCTGCAAGAACATGATGCCAGCTCATGTTGGGCTTCTCATCAATCATCACCCACAAGTCCTTTCCCTCAGGAGTGCTCAAATCCATTCTCAGCCCAACCTGTAATTGTGCTTGGGATTGTGCTGACCCATGTGTGGGCCCTAGCATCGGCCTTGTAAACTTCAAGCAGTTTGTATGGCATCACCTCTCAAGAATGTCACAGTCCCACTTGAGGAACAGCACTCATCATTTTTTCAGTCAGTGGTAACTTAACCAAATTGCCATGATTTCTGAAATATGATGGAAACTGGCTTAGCAACTTCATTTGCTGTTTCCCTCAAGACACACAGATGCATCGCATCAGGTTCCAATAGGGTTTTATGAGCAGAAGCATATGATCTATATGCACTTATGTGATGTGCAAAGGCCACATATCCTTTCAGAATATCTACAGTGGTCCCATTGAACTGGCTGAACCACATATTCTCATCTCTTTACAGCCTCCAACCTTTCTATTTTATAATATTCCTACTCGATCTGAAAAATTATAAAATTGCAGTATCTATCCAACTGAGGAAAGAAATACTATAAATAAACTAACAGTAGAGCATATCCAGAATTGAAAAATAGGCTTTAGCTCAGCATGTATTTAAGCTAATAAACCAGAAAGTGGATGAACATGCCAGAGGAAGTATCACTGCTATTGCTTTCTTGCCCTTAGTATTTGCTTTAAAAATAGGATTTCAAGCTAGATGAACCTTTTACCCAAGATCACAGTTCTTAGGTTCTCATCCGCAGGTACAGTAATTCCAGATATTGCCACAAATGTCCAGCAAAGACATACTGAGAATTAACTAACATGCCTGGAACATAGGCCCAAATCCTCAGTATATCTGAACTGCTGAATTTTTCTTGCTGTCAAAATTACTACACTGATTTATAACTTGCTCTACAAATCTGACCAAATCTATTTTAGCATGCTTTATGACAGCATTTAAAGATCAACAGAGTGGAGTACTGATCTATTAAACCAATGGAAGAGTAACCTTTAATTTGGCAGGGGGGAATGTTTGCAATGCATAATGAAGCCTGAAAATAAATTTCTAGTTAAAAACCCTACTTTTTTAGTGTATTCTCATATTTATAGGCAAGCCTTCAGAGACCGTTTAATAAGTTCTTTGATGTACACAGTATTTTTTTGTTGCATTACTACCTCTTGCATCTGCATTAATCCTACCAGTTCCAATAACAAAATTTTCTTTGAAATCATATTTCTTAAAAGCAAGAAAATTATCTTGAAATAGAACTTCCCCAAAATATTATCTAAGCAAATTCTGAGAATTCAGTTTTCAAGAGGACATTTAAAGGTCTCTTAACTAAGCAAGGGGCATACTAGGGCAAAGCAGGCTTACAGAGTTTTTAAAAAGTCTTTTGGAAAGAGCGTTTCAGAATATACAATGGTATAGGATAACAGAGACCATGCTACAAGAAACATCTTTTTGGTTTTTGTTCATAGTGCACAAAGCACAATAGGATCCTAGAAAACAGTTAAGAGCTTCTTGAACAATACAGAATACATATACAGAACAGGATGAACAGTCTATATTTAACTATATTTTTTTTATTAGATCTAATTAAAACGTCTTGACAATTTCTTCTTCAGAAAGGTCAGCTTCTTCAGGTTTACAGGTGTGCAATTTAAGTTTTAATAAATTTGGCTCAGAATAATCAAAAGCTCGTTATATGTAACCCCACAGAAAAAATAACTGGCCAAATAATTTTCAAGTAGAATTCTGTAAGCTGACCTAACCACAAGGGCACAAAAATGAAAAGTTAGTTTCTAGGGTATGCAGTGACTTTTGAAATATCCTGTGTCACAGCTTGGTAGCTATTTAAAGAATTTCACTACTGTCACACTCCCCATAACAAGAAGAGGGTATGACAAGAGTGGCGTTTCTCTTGCTGCTACTCACATCCTATGAAAATATTATACAGAATGTCAGATTTGACTTTACAACTCTGAACTGGAACTGCTACCTCCTTGGAAATGCTGACATCATTTTTACAGGGGTTGTGCCCTCTCCAATACTGGCTAGTAGCAATACTTGGCAAATTCTTAGCCTAGACAAGTTGGTGTCACAAGAGAAATGGTGCTACGCAGCTGGCAAGGCAGCATGCAGATCCTACTGAAATACCTTTCTATATTCTGGGCTCTAGACTTCATTTTGAAAAAAGTTCAGTTTTATCTTGGAAGGAGGCTCTTGGAAGAGCTATGATTATAGGAAGGAAAATGAAGGCAGGAAATAAAGGAAAATAGAACTGTCCTTGTAACAGTAGAGTACGTGGAGCAGTAATTCACTTGAAGGGAAGTAACTAGCTGGTTGTCAGTGAACAATTTGCTTTCATTGATCTCTTGGTTAAATATTAAAGGCATTTGCTTGCAGGGTTCAATGAATGAGAATAGATTACTTAACCACCCCACTTTTTGTGGCTGTGCTTGTAAATCAACATGTGACACAAGAGGAAGACTGGCAAGGTTTTAAAGAATGCTCTGCCACTGTCATGTGGCATGATTGCCCATGTCACGAACTTCCTACAATGGTTCCTCCTCTTTTGTGGTCTGATCTTTATTTCTTTTATAAAGCAAAAGTACTGCCAAACACATGTATCAAAAGTTGAACATGTGTTTCATGTGTTTTAGCACCTGGAAACAGGGTCACAACTACCTCAAATTCAGCTTTGTTTGGAAAACCTTGCTAAGTTTTCTGTCTGTATTCTGTAAAATACTAAGGGTACAGGATGATAAAAATTCTATAGTCATATAACATGTGCACGTTACAGCACATAGTACAGCCAACAGCTTGTTAACCTCTGGTGTTCTATCTTGCTAGACTCTTCCTAAGAAAATAAATATTTCTACATAAGATATAATTAAAAATTGATTAATCTTGTTAAAATTTTCTCTGTGGCTAACTTGTAAGGTTTAGCTTCTTTTTCCCATCACTGAATGATCTGTGTATCACTTAAGCACATACAAGCCACAGACTTGTGCTACAAGTCCATTTAGGCCAACATCCTATTCAACAGTGGCCAAAAGTGAATGCTCTACAAGTAGCAGAACATGGTAAGTGTATCTCCAAAGCAGCCTCACAGCTTCTGGTCATTTTACTTCATGGGCTGACTAAGATAGATCTGGTTAACTTGTATTTAGCAATCTCAAAGGATAACTGACCTCATTTTGATTCTACATGGCTCTTTGTTTCTCCATACCTTGTGACAAAGAGCTTTGTTCATAGCACACAAAGCACAATAGGATCCTAGAAAACAGTTAAGAGCTTCTTGAACAATACAGAATACATATACTACTTGTCTATGAACTGAACTCCTCCTCAGCCCACTCCTGTTATTTTGAGCCCTCCTCCTTCTGCCATCTTCATGTAATGTCCCTGGTTTTTCATTAAAACTGAGGTTCTTTTAAGATGTTCTTCATTATTTGCCAGGTAGTCTTGATGAATATGCTACAAATTATTTTTTAATTATGAATCAACACATTTAAATCATTACTATATTCTTGGCACCAGTTTAGGATGTTTTTAAGGTCTGTTTCTGCTCTGGAAAAAGCTTACAGCTGACACTTGTCATAAGGTTATATATTCCTTGCTCTGCTGGTAGGACCAGTTTTCAATGAGGAGGGGATACTTCCAAAAGCCAACACTGCAAACAGTCTAGAATTCTAGAAGTCCAGAATTTAAAGGCCAAGCTGAATTCCTGCCTTCTCAGGCATCGCACTGCCTGGTTTGGCTGGCAAATTAGCACTTGCAGTCAAATCTGGGCAATATATGCCTGCTTTAAAGAATGCCCAATAAGTAATATTTTTCAAGTCTTAATGACAACAATGTAAAAATTGCACAAAATAATTTGAAACTTCAATGGAGAAGGACTGCCTCACAGACATTCAATTAATTTATGCATGATTTCCACAGATGTCCTTGTGACTGAAAGGACATTTTCCCTTGAGAAAACTGAAGAAGTCTTAATGCAGATATATGTGTCCCATGAACTTTCATTTTCTTACTGAAGAGACATCTACCTCTGGAAAGTATATGATCTTGCAAACTAAAGCCCACATATTTTTCAGGAATAGCAGCCCTCTACTTGCTTTCCACACATCTCTCAGCATCTTGAATGCTGAGACAAGGCTGCCAATAATGATCATCTCCTTGACCAATTTTTCTTAGTGAATGACTGATCCAAGAGAACCAAGGTGTCTACAGCTCATTTGCTCACGTTAACTGAGTAGTCTGTAAAAAAAAACACCCATGAACTGGTCCACAAGGAGATCTTTGTCATTCCACAGTAAAGCTCCGTACATTCAAACTGCTGCTTCCTGCAAAAGAATCTCTGTCTTCCCAGCCTGTCTCTCCTAAAGAGCCTGCCTCATGCACCACAGAAGGCCAGTTATCTGAGCCATCCCATTGTATCTCTGTTACTCCAGCAGTGCCATACTTCACCATCTGCTCATGGAACAGTAACTCCTCTGGTTTGTGTCCCAGGAAGAAGTGCTTTCATCTACAAGCACTTGAGGGGAGCCCCATCTTGGCCACTTATCTTCCCTGAGGGCTTCCTCACTCCCATCACTTCACACACTTTCCACCCAGACCTCCATTCCCTCACTTAGATTCAAGATCTTAGCCCCATCACCCAGCATGAATCATCAGAACAATTTTTAATTATTCTGCAAATGTACTAGTAGTCTTATGGAATACTGACTGAGTAAACACAGCATTCTTCATTTACATAAAATTATATCCATTCTTCCCTTGAATGTACTGCAAGCATACACACACTTGCAACTGCTCTGGACAGGAGGATAAGAATATAAATACTGTCATGGTGAAAACTGGGTAACTTCGTTGCTGAATTACATTTGGAAGTAGTTATTTGAAGATGCAGTGAAGATGAAGACTGCTTAGGTCTCAACAAATTTCAGTGACTGTGGCCAGAAGAAATTGTCTGTACATAAACTTGTGCTAAGCTTCATTATAAACTTAAAATGGTATAAGCTTTGTGTGGACCACATTTACGTTCATACCCAAGGGGTTAAAATAATACAGGCTGCACCTACAAAGTACAACATAGGCCAGAACTATATCCTATTCTGGTTTACACTGTCCAACAAATAATATGGATCTTTTCAGACAAAATGTGGTGGAAACAATCACTACATGAATAAGGTTCAGGACCCTTATTTCTTTCATTGTTGTTAAGACGTCATATTCTCTTGATTTAAATGTCCATTTAAAAAGCTGTAGCAATTTACTTCATAAATATAAAATCACAACAGATAAATTGAGGTAGTTGTGTATGCCAGCAGAACAAAACCAGTATTTATATATTTATGTTATGCTTTAAATTAAAGTGAAAATAAACTATTTGCCAAAAGTGTCTAATGTGCTATGAATTTTTATAGGAAAAAGAATTACATTTTATCTACCTTTCTCTTCATTATCTTTCCACCTGTCTAACTTACTGTGTCATTGGCAGGCCACAGCTTGCAAGCCTGTGAGTTCCTGCAGGAGAAAGGGGGAACTGCAGTTAAATTATGCATAAATGTGTATACAAAAAAGTTAAGTATGAACAATTTTGTTTCTAGCATTATAAAACCTTCAAAATGTTCACAAACAATCATTTACTGCTATTTTAGCTTCAGAAAAACAGTTTCATCAAAGGACACCTGAAACACAAAATCTCATCTTCATTTATTGTCTCTATCTGTGAACTGCAGATAAATAGAAAGGATCTGTGCTTGGGGAACAGTGGGTTTATGGATGACAGGCACTAAAGAAAGTATTTAATTATGCAGACAATATCATCCTGCTAGAGAAAGTGCTCTGGAATTACACCTTTTCAGACAAAATAAATGACTTAGTTCAGGCATATTCAGCCTAAGAATTAAGCAGTGGAAGTTCACTGAAAGACTATCAAAGCAAAAGGTGGAGGTGAAATATATTAGGGATTTACCATACCTTTAATTTCTAGAACATGGCAGGGTTCGTATACTCATCACACGCTTGCAGGCTTGAAGCCAGAATTTTGTGTTGTTCTGAATGCATTTTAACAGTATCATCAACTAAAAGTAGAGTATATTCAATAGTAGAGCTGGTTTCCCCTTTGCTACAAAGGCGTGATGTCTGCTGTAAAATTATGTAACTGTAATTTTGATTTAGGTTAACAGAACTGTTTTAGTATGACTGTCACAGTTATTCACATGTGGCCCAGATGAGGAATAATTTTTCAAGATCTTGTCATCACAAAGAAAACACCTGAGCAATAAGTGAGAGTGAAATAGCTAATCACACAAGTACTTGAGAACTGTGATAATGAGTTCATCGACACTGGAAGCAGTGAGAGCAAGGTATCAGTACATGAAAGCACTAATTCCCATTTAACTTTTACATCTTTTCCATGCATAGCCCGAGTCAGCTGAAGATTGCCACCCTAAATAAAAATACCATTGCCTTCACTACAGTCTGGATCAAACTCTTAATTTTTTGTATACTTTTAAATACACAAAATTTACTTCATAGTCTGACAGAATAATAGGAATTACAGTAATTGAAAACTGAACCTGTTATTTAGTGTATTAATGGGCATCTGCTGAATACACAAATAGCAACTTGAATTAACTTGCACAGGTCTACAAGCTGACTCTTTGTGAAAACAAAAGATCCACAGTTTTCCAGTCAGGACTTCCATCTCCAGTGTGTTTGCTTAGAAGCAATTTCAACACAGAGAGAAAAAGGCGAATCCATTTCAAAAAAATGTAAGAAAGCTCAGACTGAGATTTGGTGCAAGGATCTGTATCAGTGAAATCTTAGCCTGACCAAGTCTAGCTTGCCACATCCAAGACATCAGTATGTTGGATGTCACCACATCAGTATGTGGTTGATGTAACCACATCACTGTGTTACATTTACCATTACTTTCCAAAAGATATTCTTTTCATTTGCAAAAGCTTTAGGCTGTCTTAAAAGGAATGAGCTTTATCCTAAATGAATCTTTTATAACTTTGCAGAGACTTTTAGAGAAAGAAGGCTCTAAAAAGCAAGCAGCAGATGTTGCTTTATAAAGTCAGTTTGCATTTATACCACACTTTCACCCGGTTGTTAAAAAATACAGCTCCTTACAGCAACATTCAACATAAAAATTATAGAATCCATCAATATTCTGACAAGATGAGCATTTTGCATGCTAAGTATCTGAAGGGAGGCCATCACAGATTAGATTTAAGTCTCACGAGACTGCTTCATCACTTCCAAAAGACTAATGCTACATTGGTGAAGCTGAAGAACTTTTAAATCATGACAAAGTATTTTTCCTGCTTCAGTTAGGCTATTTATTTATTTATTTGTTAACAGAAGGCTCTTGTGCAGCCATCTATTCAATATTTTTTCATTACTCAGTGAAAACAACATCATTTTTTCTTCTTTTTATGTCAGTATACCACACCCCAAAATGTTTGGGTAGTATAGCTATCAGATACTTCTTCACCTAGAGAAAATAAATATATGTATGGACAGACATGTAGAATAGTAAAATACTACAATATCAAGTTAGTAGTATTTTCAGTTCAGAAAAAAAAAGTGCTTCCAACTAAATGAAACTGTGCAAGTACTATCTTTAATATAATGATGTATATTAACCACTGTGTGGCTCAATGCTACAGAAAAATATAATCAAGATGACAACAGTAGTGTTGCACCTAGAACCACAACTGAGCAAAACCAGAAAAAAAAAGTAATAAGGGAGGTACAACTCACAGCAGCCCTCCAGGTTGTTAAATTCTCCTTATCTGGAGTGTAACGACCATGATGAAAGCACTAAGAACTATTCAGAAAAGAGTTATTGGGAAAACCTAAATATCCAGGCATCGATACTAGAGACCTACCTGGTTACTCTTTGATTTAATCACAGCAATGTGTGTCTGGCTGAAATCACTACTTGACTTTTGGTGTAGAGCTTGTGTCTTGAGTCCAGATAACAAAAACAAAAGTTTAATTCAATCTCCTCTGCATTCTACCTTTACTTCTGGAAGCAGGTAATTCTCAAATTTAACATCAACATTTTATGAACACTAAACATTGACCTGACATCAGCATACAGCCACTTAGGTGAGCAGAAAGTAGTGTAACGTAAAATAGTAGTTGTTTGTTTATGTAATTTAAGTAGAAGCTTCAGAGCAGTGAGTGTGAAAGGGAGAAACTAGCTGATCCCAGAGCACCTGCCACTTTGCTTTATACCTCTCCCTTTCTTCACATGCACTTCTCTTTCACTCAGCCTTGCTTATTGGTAGTGGATTGACAGCAGAGAACTGGGTCAACATCATCAAGTTAAACAGTAAGAATAATTATGAGGGATACACCTGGATAAAGGAGGATAAAGGCAATTTGACAAGAAGTAATTCAGTTCTCACTGTAACATAATCTTTCCAGTAACTTTTAAAGGGGTGGGACTGAAATCTAGTCACTAGGAAGAAGCATGTACCAGTGCCTGAGGAGAGGCTGAGTGAACTGGGATGGAAAAAATAAAAGATTCACATAATAATAATCATTTATATTTTTGGGGAAAGCCAGAAGAAAAAAATATTAGCAGCTGACTTAGAGGCAGAGAATTTGGGCAGTGAAATGGAATGATGATAAAGAAGAGTATATATGCTTTTTGCTATAAATTTAATTTTAAAATAATTTAATCCTTTACTGATTGTCCCTGTCACCATTAAGAAGATAAATAAACTTCCTGTTGTCTTCAGTGTTTCCTGGCTACTACTTCCCATGAGAAGGCACCCAGAGAGTTTAGTGCTTCTTACACTGCAGATAAAATTAATCAGGCTACAGTAAACTCTACCTACATAAGAAAAAAGCATGTTTGGCCTTGAAATGGCCTGATCTGTGGCTGCCACAGGGAAAAGTGGTTGTTGGCACTGTTTTTAAGATTTTTTTAATATGTCTGTCAGGTTAACTTGTTTAAAGAATGATTCTTCTACCTACTTTGGTCACATTTAAATACCAGATTGGGGATGTCAAATGTGACTGAATTTATCAATTAGGCAGAATGATGCAGAGTGAATTAAAAGGCTGCAAAATAAATTCTTTGGAAAATAAATCATAAAAATATAATCTCTATATGCAAATATGAAATGTATTTATTTAATTAAATCATGTTAGATTTCAAAATTTTTTTTGGCTTCTTTGACATGTCATCCCATCAGACTTTCTTGGGGATATAATTATTTAACTAAATGATTAAAATGAATGCTATTATACATATTAGCTGTTCTAAGCTTTAAGCATATGAGAGTATTTTGTTAGTATTCTAACTGGGAACTGATCTAATAGCAAAAGGTTGTATTAGGGAAGAAGAAATTCGTTTAAAAAGCAGTACATGCAGTTATTCACATTTGCATTTTGAAGACCATTTGTAAGGTGCACACATAATATTATTGAGTCATTCAGACCCATTTACAAATTTCTCTTTCACTGGCTCAGAAGCCTTAAATGATGGCTCAAACTCAGTCATCATTCAGAGAGGAAGAATACAGAGTAATTTTGACTTACTAATTTTAGAAATGAGCAGGGATGAATAATCTGCTGTCATCACTTGACAGCAGTAATGATAAGTAATGATTTTAGCCATGTGTTTTAAACATGTTCCATTAGCATCACTTCCTATCATCTTAATTCAGCCCACATTTTGTAATGCTTTAGGTAAAATAATATATAAATCCCTAAACCATCCATAATTTTCCATGCTTCTGCTTTCCAATGGGCAAACTGCATCAGCCCAGTGAGCTGTGGCATCCACAGACTATTCATAGCCACAAGGTGAGCTACTAAAGTGCTGCAGAGCTGAAAAGGCAAGACCTCACATACCTCTGCAAGCTCTCTGGTTGGTTCCATGGCAGCAGATGCTCACTTTTGTGACATACCAAAGAGCCACCACCAGGAGACATTTATGACTGATGTACTCACAGCACGAGCCTAAAGCTCAATGCAGTCTCAACCTCCAGTGCCGAATTTGGATAGCCCAAAACTGACATACAATAATATGTTTCTTTTTAATGTCCCTGTCACTGTTAGCTCACCTGGTTCTCTATTTTAATTGCTTGGGCTCCTAGGTTCACTCAAGCATGGATTTGCAGATTATTCCATCTAAGGCATCCCCTGAATAGTACTGCTCATTTTCTGACAATAGGCCTGGACGGTTGTACTCAAGATATTGTACAGGTAAGCTCTTGGGTTTTATTACCCTTCCAAGGCAATTATGTTGGGTTGGTGTGGAAGGACTTTGGTAGCAGGGGAGAGGCTACAGAGGTAGATCCTGTGAGAAGCTGGTAGAAACTCCCCCGGCTCCACAATCTGGATCTGCCTCTGGCCAAGGTCACGCCCATCAGCAACAGAGGATGAGCCTCTGTGCTTAACAAGGTAAAAAAGAAACTGCTGAAAGATCTGAAAGCCAGAGAGGAGTGGGATGTGAAGGAGGGAGGAGGTGGGCCAGAGCAGAGATCCCCCTGCAGCCTGTGAAAGACCATGGTGGAGCAGATTTGGACTTGCAGCCCATGGAGGCTGCCCTTGGCAGGGGAAGTGGCTGCACCTGAAGAATCCTATGACTCTGGGAAGCCTGCACTGGAGCCCTCTGTTCCTGAGGGTCTGCACCTGGTGGCAGGGACTCATGTTGTAGGGGGCTGTGAAGGATTCTCTCCCATGAGAGTGACCCTGCACTGGAGCAGAAGACTGTGAGGAATCCTCTCCCTCTGAAGAGAAAGGAGGGGCAGAAAACAATGTGTGATGAATGGACCTCGGCTCCTATTCCATGCCCCCTAGCATTGCTGGCAGGGGAGGAGGTAGAGGAATTGGGAGCAAAGTCATTTGAGCACTAGAAGAAGGGAGATGTGGGGGAAAGGAGGAAGGTACAATAAGATCTGGTGTTGTTTCTCATTGTCCTGTCTGATTTGATTGGTGACAAACTGATTTTTTTTCCCAAAAGTCAAGTCTGTTTTGCTTGTGACCATAACTGATGAGTGAACCTTCCCTGTCCTTAGCTCATGAGCTTTTTATTAAATTTTCTCCTCCCCATCCCACCAGGGAAGATGAGTGAGCAAGCAGCTGCACGGTGCTTAGTTGGTGGCTGGACCTAACCACAACATCTACTTTGCAATGAGAAAAGAAAAAAAGAACCTTTCAAAGACTAGCATACATTCTCCTTTTCACAGCATAACCACTTGTGTTTTTTCAGAGTATGGTAATGTCTAAGGAAGGTTTCTTTTTCTTAAGATCTTTAGCTTCTTTGTTGTCACTACAAATAAGATTGCACTAAGACTAAAAAGAGTATGATACATATCAAGAACAACATAAATTGTTAAATATTGGTGGCTCTGCACACTCAATATTATGCTGCTAAAGTTTCTATTACAAAATGGTTTCCAAGATAAACTTCTTTTCAATATCTCTGACAGCTTTCCAAAACAGCCATCATCAAGCAAACAATTCCCATGATGGTTCTAGTACTGAGGATTTCTTTCCCTAAGGGTCACTATAAGCCTTCATCTGTCTTTAAGAGAGCTGACTGATAAATCAACTTTTTTTTTTTTTTTTTCAAATAGATACTTAGACCTGTATACTTCAAATACTTTTAAATGAATAAATATTCGATGTGCTTTCAAAACAGGACTTTTCATAATAGTTATTTAGGAGAGTACATTCTGCTACATTAAAGAAAAAAAAAGAAGCCAAAACCAGACTTGCATTTTCATATCAGAAATATCACTCTTAAGTATATCCCCTGGTGAGGAAAAAAGATGTCTGCTTCTCAGCTAATACTGTATTTACACTGGTTTAAAAATTATCCCAAGGAAGCTATATGTAATGCACATTAAAATCCAGACCTAGCATAAGGGATGTAAAACCAAGACAGCAAAATTCTACTTTCTGCTAGCAAATGTCCTTGCAAAAGGCCACACATATAATGCTACCATGCAGTATGTATAGTACAGACCCACATGTATTAAGCCTTGATAGATACTAGAAGTGTAACTGCAGCAGCAGAAGCAGGCCCACAGGAGGCAGCAGGGCTTAAGGCATCCCAGGCTGCAGAATTCACTGCCTTCCCTATTCCGGGGAGCACCACACAAGTGAAGATCTGGCCATTGCTCAGAGACTCTAGGCCAGCACTCTGAGATGATCACATTTCATCAAGAGATCTTTTCTTTATGACAACAGGGATACCATCATGATGAAAATGAAATTCAGTGTCTTGTCATTTAGCCTGTGACTAAAGACAACTCTAATTAGTATTGATGTACACATTTTACCAGTAAACAAATACATATGAGCATGCAAATACAATTTTTTTCATACTACTAAAATGCAGCTTCTTTCTGAAATAGAAAAATCAAGCACAGGGAAACTACTTCCATTATTTTAATATTTCCTATCTCCAACTTAATATGCAGAATTAGGAACAACAAATTATGCAAGAGTTGCTGCTGAGAAAAACCGTATCATGACTGTAATAAGCATAAATTACATTGCAAGCTCCCCTTGAGTGTTAAAAGAACTGAAATATCTCTGTTTTCATTTACCTTTGTGTTAAAGCACCTACATTCTCTGGAAAACTTAGGCAAAATAGTATGCCAAGCGCATCACAGTTCAGAGAGCTTCTCTCCCTTGTCTCACTACCTGCTACAATGACCGTGCTTTTCAATTTTTTTTGTTCAGTTTTTAGGATCTTATTTCACTCCATCAAACAACGGCTGTAATTTTTCTATTATCAGTGCTTTCAGATACAAATTCCATACTGTCCACATCTGTGAGAAATGAGGGTAATGGATGAGGTAGAAAAAGATAAGCTTTTATGCAAAACTGAAAATTTAAGGCTTTCTCGAAAATTGCAAAGCAAAAGGGTTTCATGGCTCTGGCGCTGGATCAGGTATTTTTGCATTTCTTGTCCACAGTGCAAAATTACAGTCATCTAGTCTTGCAGTATCATTTTCTACTAGATCAGAATGATGAAATTTCACTTTTCTTCCATCATAACCCTTTGGCCCCAATCCCTTTATTCCTTTGCAGTGTGCATCCCTCCTGCTGATCACGTCTCCCTTACTCTAAAGACTGACACCACTCCAAATGTGAGACTGGCGGGTACCAACCATTTTTTCACTCACGTTTATCCCAAGGAATGTTTCATGCCCCTGATTTACTCAACCCTAAAACTGCTACTGCAAAGTGCAAAAGCTACAGGTGGTCATTAGAAACCATGATTTATACTCTGTGTGTGCACACAAACTAAGAAGAAGGAAAGAGACTGAGACGTAAAAAATGCAATACCTAACAGCCAGCTAAACAAAATGTAGCATCATTGCTTTAGGATTCATGTAATCACTGGTACTTCTCTGAACATGAGCTGAGCTGGGAAGCTCCTTCAGACTGCAAACAGACTTTCTGATGAGGCAGGACATGTTTATTTCACGTTACTAATTTCTGCTCCCTACAACAACAGGTTCAGGAAAGTTTTCTGTCACTAACAAGTTGAATGGATTGATAGGAGACAGCACTTCAGATCCTCAGTGCTGATTATTTTTATCAGTGAGAAAAAGAGCACTACAGCAGTGATGGTGATTTTTTTTCTCACTTGAAAACAAATGAGATCATCAATAGAGCCATTTCACAAATAGATTTGCACTATTATCAGATCTCATCCCAAAAAATTAAATACAAGTAAAAGTTTTTTTCTCCCACGGCAGTCCACTGAGCTATCCCACTCTAACTTATTTCTTAGCACCACTGTGCACCACACATTACAGGCTGCAATTTGCATCATAATCATAATTTTTAAAACCCAATCCACTTAATGTATTTCCTCCTTTTCAAGTTACACAAAGATGTAACAAATGGTGTGTACAAAGAATAGATGGAACCGGAAGAAAATACTTTTCAATTTAGAATTTAATTGTAGAAAGCCAATTATAAAATTTTAATTTCAGTTATAATCTGTCTTGAATATTTATCTTATCTAGCAGTTATTTTATTCACAATAGAAACCTTTAATGGCTTTTTTGTTATGCTATTCTGAGCCATGGATAATGCACACTACACTGGATTAAATTTGCATGGAAAATACGCCAGGCTGGTTTATGTCTGAAATTGGATGCAGATAACTTAATTTTGCTGACATCTAAAAGAAAGGGAGCTTTGTTTAAAAAATATAAAAGAAAAAGAAATAAAATAATGTTAAAATA